>NC_135556.1:385000-582500 GCF_964340395.1 Glandiceps talaboti | reverse complement strand
ATCATTTTTATTTGAACAATTTCCCATCTACACGCAATAAGTAAAGTCCCCACCAAATATCAAGTCGTTTACATACTCACACACACACATTTCTCCATGTCTACCCCTATGCTAAAAACCACTGGATTAATTTTATTGAAACTTGCTACACATCTTCCATATGAAAAGAACTGATTAGATTTGGTTAACATAGAATGAACATTAAATAAGTCATTTGCATAATTAATTGTTTTAGTAATTAAGCTATATCTGAAGAATGCACAATTCAAATTCAATATAACTTGGTACATACCTTAACCATAACAAAGCATATATGTTATATAGAGTTTGTTGATGTAGCTTATAAGTTTTAATGAATAATTTGCATAATTAATCATTTGCAGTATGCCCAATTCATATTCAAAATAAACTGGTATATGCGTCATCCATAACAAAGCACACATGTCCCATAAATCTTATTGGAATAGTTTTTACTGTTAATGAATAATTTGCATAATCAATGATTATTGATATCTTTAGAATGCAAGCTTCATATTTCAAATAATTTGTTACATATATCAACCATAACAATTCACACATGTTCTATGAAATTTGCATACCAACTTTAGCCCTCACTAGAAACTACCTAGCTTCATTTGAATTTTGGCACTTGAACTCAATAGTCATTAGTGATTTGTTACCATTCCTTACATGGCTGTTCTATCTATTGTGAAGTGTCCATCAGGCAGACAATACACATACATGTTTTTAACACAGTGCATCATGTGATTTAGGTCAAGTGATCATTATGTAATCGGTTACTGGTTGTCGCCAACACAATCTTGCAACTTATATCTTGCTCTGATTATAATAAGCTTTTATTCAGTCATTACCAACAATAACACTTAACACCTTGCCTCCATTTAAGGATTGTGTTAATAAATTGACGAATATTTCTAGTGGTGAATTGGAATACCATTTCTTTTGTCTGAAATTGGTATTCCAGTCCATGTTTGTGTGGGCGCATATGTTCACATGGTCCACATGGCTTTCACTTTTAATGAGTCATTTGCACAATCAATGATTTTCAGTAAAGAAGATATATCTCAAGAATGCAAGCTTCAAATTTCATATAATTTGCTAGAGATCAACCATAATAATGTGTACCTATGACGTTTGTTGACATAGCTTTTAGTTTTATCTAAACATTTGCATAAATTAATAATTTTCGGTAATTACGATGTATCTGAAGACTGCAAGCTTCAGATTTCATAAAATATGAGGAAATATGGTGATTGATAATAACAAAGTTTTTGATAGTAATATACTATTTGCATAATGAATGGCTTTTGATAATAATTAGACCATATTGTCGTATGGAAACTTCAAATTTCATATATTTTGGTACATCATACATGTGCATCAAACATAACAAAAGTGGACATGGACTTTAAGGCTTGTTGCTATAGCTTTTAGTTTTTATGAGAAATCTTCCTAATTAATGATATTTTGATAATTTGGCAATATATCCAAATGTCCTATAGATTGATATAATTCTAATTTTCCAATTAAAGAGGTACATCATGTATAACAGCTATAGCCCAGGAATTTGCAATCCAACAATGTGTGTAGGAACAAAAACCTATGGGTTTGACCATACGAGAGGCAGTTTAAATCTGGTAACCTTTTGAAGGGTTGTCTTAATTTTGTCTATTGCTTTTATTTTTCCTTGTACTGTATTATATTTTCAATGTTGTATTCAATTGTGGATTCTTTCCAATCCTTACATGTATAGTTTTCATTTTTATTCACCTGTATTTAAAATTTCCAAAGTAGTTTTATGCAAATGACAATACATATATAATAATTATATTACCAGTTATACTGACATGTTATTCACAGATACATGACAACCATCTGTATAGCTTTGCTTGGATGAGGACCATCATATATACTATAATATTCAGAAGGTTTTGTATGTTTAGTTCCGGACAATTGTCATTTCTCAGTAAACTAATCACTTTTACAAAGCTTTATGATAGTTTCATGACCATTACACATATACATATTTCACTTACAAATATCATACTGCTGTTGGTTTAGGGCTCTCTGAAATTTCATTTTTCCAGGCTCTGATTCAGCCACATGGTCTATCATACTGTTGAAGAAGTTATATAGCTGAAAAAAATAAAGAGATTGTCACATATATTAGCACACAAAATGTCCTGTCCTGGAAATTAAATACTTCAGCATCATTTCTAAATGTATGAATGATATAGCACTGAATTTATACTGTTGTTGTAGGTAACTGCATTTACAACAAGTCTTCAATCAAAGGCATACCCCCCCCCCCCCCAGTTGATTTTAACATGAAAATGCTTTGTTGGACTCTTACAGGGCATTGAAGGGTATTTCTGGGGATGTAAAGTTTGTTGGGTTGGGTTTAATAATAATAATAATAATAATAATTACATAATATAATATTACATGTGTATAATAATAATAATTTTAATAATAATACAGTATACTTGAAAATCAACTACGCTACCTGGGGTAGTTTGTTATGCTGACTTCAAAAAAGGGGTCATTTTATGAACAAATGTTGCCATGGTGACCAAAATCACCATGATATATTAATCATTTTGCCAAAATTTAACATAAAAAATTGAATATATTTAGTGAAAAAATGTCCACGTTTTAGGCATGTATGAGTTAGTGCTACCTAGTGTTACATAAATTGTATAAAATAGGATAGCTGTTTCCAAGGAAACATATGGTAGAAGTGAAAATTATGTTTTCGTTATATTCACACACATCTCACAAATACCATTATAAATTTGATAAATATCTTTTTATTTGCACATCCACCCCACTACAAAGGGTAGTTTGTCATGCTGAGTTCAAATTTTTTTTTAAAGGAACATCAGTTGCCATGGTAACCAAATATAACCATATTATGTGGATTTTTGAAAAATTAGACATAAAACACTTTTAAAAATAAAAATTTAGGAAAAACATCATTGCTGTTGGTATGTACTAGTTGGTGATACTATCGATTGCGTTGACCCGTCCCGTTTGAGGGAACTAGATACATTGTGATGACTGTGGTCGTCACACCATTATTTTGCGTAAATTTCACCAGTGGGATCTGTAAGTAGGGTTTCAAAGATATCAGCACTGCGGGAAATCAAAACACTTCTCTGTACACAAAGCGTCATTGATACTATTTCAACTTCCATGTTTTGACTGTCGCACTACGACAGTGATGAACACGTTAGCGGCTTTCACAGTCATTCATGTTTCAGCTATCACTTGAAAACATCAGCTACAAATCTGTTTGGAATTACTATTGCGGAATAATTATTTCAGGCGATCGAACTTTTTGGTTTTCACGTTAAACAGAAGTTCAACTGTTCTCTACGATCTCTAGCTATGTGCATGTTGGGGAGATGAACGTAACGTGAACTAACTAGACTACAGGCTACAAGTACAATCATGGAGACATCAGAAAAATATTAATTTCATTCGAATTTGAGAGTTGAAAAATCATTAAATTCTTTTCAGATTTCTCAAAAATCATTTCAATATGTTTTGGCACTATCCGACAATAATCCTTGCAATGTAAATGACATCAACTGATATCGTAGTCAAACATACGGAGACAGAGTGGAACCAAACTAGAGTCGGTACTCACCCCACCACGATGTATGCATTTTCGCGTTTGTTTTGAAATAACTGAGGTGATACTCATACACATCTGGATAACTCGGAGAAGCACATGTTTGTGATTTTATTGACTGTTTTCTGAGATGAGACATTTGGTTTGGAAATACAAGTTTAATCAATCATAAAACAGCCATAAGCAATACTTTCAAAGAATTAGAACACAGAAGGAAAATAACCTGAACATCAATGACATTTCTACCAAACTCAAGATTGCATGTAGCTAGCTATCTAGTGTACAGTAAGTATGGAAGTGTAAAGCTTAGTCTGCTCTGGTCCGTATGATACTTGTGATGTTAATTTTGAGGTTTTCCCGATTATGTTGTTCAAACACAACCTACATGTAATCTGTAAAAAACAATTGTCATCTATCTAACGATCTTGGTGTTTTCAAATTTATGCAACGATTGACCAAATCGTCGGTGTTGTCGGTGTTGATGGTGATGTTTAGAACAACAACAACAACAGAACAAACATGAACCACTATTCCTAATGAGGATTATGTAACTGAAATTGCTTTCCTTCTCCTCATGAACATTTCATATAAACACTTCGAGAATGATTTAATGTGGTTTCGGATATAGAATAGTTGCGCAAGTTTCTCACTTGGTTTTTGTACCAGTAATTGCCTTCATAAACTGTGGCCGTATATCATTATACAGTCTACAATAAAAAACAAAATGAAGTTCGTCTTCAACAACATTGTCAGTACATACAATACATTTTCTTTTTTCCACCTGTAAGTTAGAGTAATGCCCAGTTTTGATTCTATTTTTCACTGTGGCTCCAAATTTTTGTTTGGGATTTAATGAATGGGTTGGAGTTTTAAATACTTGAAACAATCAACAGCAATATGACTTTTATTCCTGACACACATAAATGGTAATTCCTTACATAAGGATTAAATAAAATATGAGGGAAGCTTTGAAATCAGATTTGATAGTTATCTTATCTACCTTAAGCTGGTCTTGTTCTCCTGAATATTCTATGGATTGGAAGATATTCCAAGTAACTCGTCTTCTCGCCTCTAGCCGGGCTTGATATCTACGATACCATCTCTGTATCAGTAAAGCGGCTTTCATTGCTGTAGGTACAAACAAAAGCAGCTCAATTATCTATCCCAAAACAGAAAAATAAACCTATGCCAATGACTCATTCATTAAAATCAAATGAAGATGAATTTTCAAAATGCTGTTATGATATAACGGAGTTTGCTGTATAGTAGATTCCATCATAAAACACTATTTGATCTCTTGAGGCAACAACACCTGTTACTGTAAAAGTTCAGTTGATGTAGAAAAGCAATAACTGAACCACACAATGATTTAAAGAAAATTCCAGTGAAATTAATATGCTTCTGAAAAAGTTAGGCCAATGCTGAATTATTAAAGGTGGCAGTAAAGGTTAGGGCGTCAGTTGAATTTGATAAAAACTTCATAAAAACCTCTAAAAAGTCACTATAAAAATTTTTTTACATGCAAAAAATATTCCATTTATAATTAGAGGCACTAATTAAATATTGCAAAAATAGACAGTTGTCTGTGTAGCTAGGAGATTTGGTACGCACTCTACAAGAGAAATGAGTCGGGGATTGTTTTTATCTGGCATTCTCTTTATTAGTTGTCTTGTGCTTGCACTGCCCATTTGCCACATTAGCATTCATGAATCTACCTCAAACTTGGAGAAAACATGTTTTACATCATTACCCACAGTGGCGGAAAAAAAAATCGGCACTCAATCTGACAGTGTGTACACAACAAAAATGACTGCATCCACGCCTAATTCGATATGTAAACTCTAAATACCTTCGACATGACGGTGTATGTAATATATAGAAAAAAATTACCTATTTGATGGCATTTCGAAACACCACTTTAAAACAATTTGCAAATGAAACTGTCATTGGATATGATAAAAAAAAATTAGTCGCTCATAATATCATGTAGCCCAAAGGTTCAGCATTCATTATGGGTGATTGTAACACAAATTTGAAAACGCAAAAATTTTGTTTGATGGATGACAAAATATTTCATCATGTGGGACACATTAGTCAGCTTTTGACAGTATTGGGTAAATTGGCTGCAAACTAAATTCACAATTGCAAGTCAAAACTTCAGTCAGGCCAAGTATGGTACTTCTGGTGACTGTACTTACAAGTATGCGATTTCTTGTGTTCAAAATAGATTTTTCAGTGATTTTCTAGCAACACCCTTTGAATATATGAACAGCTAAAGCTGTTTGATGATGTATTGAAACTTGTCCTATATATTTACAAAATCCTTCTGTATTTGCCAAAAACAATTGGCCTAGACTCGCCATGACATCAGTCGCCAACATACAATCATGCGACACGTGGGCCCACCACATACTCCCAATCTGGCCTCCGGGTACAGCGAGCTGATCTGACGTTGTGCGTACTACTAGTACTAGTACCACGTGGTAGCGATATACTAATTATGTCAAGTTTCTGTCCAGCTACATGTATATTATTTAAACTATTGTCTGACAGCAAATACTGAATCACATTCGTGACAAATTCAAGACGTTTTGGATATGCTTTTGTATGTTTTTATCGTGTTATTCACAGTGAAATGAATGTCAACACGACAATTTCAGATATGCAATATTTAAGCAATAACCCCCGCCGAAGGCGGGTATACACGAGATTTTGGTACAAATCGCGACATATAGCACGAGCCGAATGGCGAGTGCTATATAGAGCGAATTGTACCAAATTTGAGTGTATACCGGCCTTCGGCGGGGGTTATTGCTATTATATTACATCAAAATATGTGTCTATTTCTTCTAAATGTGATTCTGTGGTTATTTATGTGCCTGAAAAGGTGAATTCGCACGTACAGAAAAAGATCGTCGGTAATAGATCGTCGGGAACGAGCATATTTTGATGAGTGGATACGTTCATGTCTCCCCCACACACACACACACTGCATGAACACAAACCATACACTGCATTGCATTGCATTGATAAATTACTTTATTTACATCATATAATACATAACGAAAACGCGTTGAAAACTAGCAACAAAGAAAACGGGGCAAGAGGTCAAAGAAAGTAACAATTTAGTTTGGATATTTACATAATAATAATAATAAGTTTATTCAGTACTTTGGCCACTGGCCTATGGTACAAAAAATATAAAGTTACATAAATGGACACTTGAGGTTCACAAGCAATACAATAATAATAAACCCCAAATCAGTCAAAAGTCAAAGGGAAATTTTGTGTGGCTGATACATTACTCGTTGAAATTATCCCGCATTTTGAATGCTGCATATAGAAAGCATGCAACATTTTTCACAGTTGGGATATTGTCAGTATTCATGAGTCTTACAAACTTGTCAAAATGAGGCTGGTTACGATAATACAGAGGAATAAACTTGCGTCTGGTTTCTGAATATAAAGGACAGCAAAGTAAAAAATGATTCTCATCCTCAACTGATGTCTTGCAAAAGGTACAAAAACGTCTCTCTCTTAAGGGCTTAACTCTTCTACCAATTTCAATGTGAAGGTTATGGGCCGACAAATGGAATCTAGACAAAATACCCCGGAGGTGAGGTTCATCCAGTTGTAAAAGGTAACACTCCATATTAAATGATGGCTTAAAAGTCAGATACGTTTGGAGTTTAGGACATTCTCTTATGTTTGATAACCAATCCTGGGCATCGATGTCCTTACATCTTTGTTGAAATACCTTAAGAAAGGGGTGAAATTACAGATCCTTGCTGTAGACCAGAACTGCACGTGAAGGTATCGGTTAACCCTTTGGGGGTTTTAACACAGGCAGAGACTTTACCGTACATCGAGTATAAAGTTTTGAGCAACTTCCCCCGCATGCCAACTTTAGCAAGTTTGTAGAAAAGGGCGTAGTGGTTAACTCTGTCGAATGCTTTTTCAAAATCAACAAATGCACAATATAGTCGGCCTTTAGAATACGATAAATATTTGTTGATAACTGTGCTTAAGATAAAAATATTGTCAATAGTTCTGTACCCTTTCCTGAATCCTGCCTGCTCTTCGACTATTTTGCAGTTTTTATCAAACCATTCCTGCATTCGAAAGCAAAGGATACTGGTGAAAATTTTGCCAAGACTATGTACAGCAGGTCCTGGATTTTGTTCGATGTCCCCTGCGCATAGCAACAGGCAGAGTAGTAAAATACGAAGTATGCATATTCCTCGACCTCCGGAATGTGGTACACCTGTAGTGTTCCGTGTGTGTGGAGACAATGCAGGTCTTGACGGGGCGAAGGTTCCAATTTTCACTCTATATTCCTCTAAGGCGATACCCATAGCGACAAAAACAGCATACGGTGTTTGCTATTACCTTTATCCTTGACTTCAGTTACTTTACAGGGATAGGCACTTCTGAAAACGGGTATTTTTTGTGTTTTCCTCACAAGCTGCTGTACATAGGCTGTTACTCCGCTAACGCCCTCTAGTGATATTTACATAAGAACAATACAATCATGTACACTGCTAAAAATAGATGTCTCGGCGTTGAATCAGTTGAATCGGAGAAAGCTCGAGACAGTAAATCAGAGACGCGACGTTACACAGTCTATTCATATGCTATATTTTATTTATTTATTTGTTTTAAACCCCATATTTTCCTAATAGTCAAACGCCCCCCCCCCCTCCCCCTTTGGTTTCCACATTCAGCTTGTATGTACTATTCATATGCTAGTCTAGGGGCCCATTTTACCACTGCCAGCCGTGGTAAAATGGGATTTTGCCACAGTTATTATCCAATCAGAATGGCACATAGTAGTATGATATAATATAATTACTAGTATATGACACATACGTCATGTCAGCAAAGACACAACTACCAAAGACTAACTAATTTAACAGAAGACATGTTTATTTGTACAAAACTGTGGAATAAAAATCATGATTTTACTACGTGTATTGAACTGAGTTTGATGTAACACAACTGGGTTGCGGACTAAGTGTTAGAATTTCTATTTCACTTCAAGTTCCAGCTTGTTGATGTTGTCTCTCTCACCAAGGTATCAGAGTCCTCGATGACTTTTCCTTTCTTTTCTTGATCAAGTACTTTTTGAGATAAAAGATTTTTGACCAAAATTCATGTTTTTACACCTAATTTGCATATCACTGATGAGATCATTATATGCTTAATATTTCTTCATCTATACACCACAGATGCATCCCCATTAAATTTCAGCCCAATCTGCTCACTGAGTAGTCTTGGAATTAAAGATTTTTCACCAAAAAGACACATTTCAGTCCTAATTTGCATACCACTGATGGAATTCACATGTCATGAACAATTCTTACTCTAAACACCCCTAAGAATGTTCAGACAAATTTCAGACCAAGTACATGTACAGTATAGATCTCGCATAATGGAACATCTTGCATGAACTATCAGTGTTCTGCCAAGGTTTCCAACTAGTGGGGACAAAGGCCTCTTGGTTGCGAAAAAGTGGGGTCATTTGACAGGGAGTGTGGTCAATTATTCAAATCATTGTCTATGAAATCATATATTTTACCTCAGACGACTATGGAGATACCATGGTCTGAGATATTCCATTAAACATAGACTATTACCTAACTACATAAAAAAATTCCATTCATAATAACAGTTCCCAGTAAGCTATTTTTTGAAAATTGTGTACTACATGTACACATTAAACCTTAGAAAAAGAAATTAAAATTATTTACAAGACACAAATAACCAAAACAAAAGTAATTACAGGTTAAATAAATGTAGCATAAGCAAAAAACACTTTGGGCAGAGGGCACTACTGATCTGGTCGATGGCAAGGTGGGTGAGTATGAATTGTGGTGCAAGTTGTGGCGAGTTGGGGCCTGTTAGAGGCCGAGTGATGCCAGTTGGAGGCAAATGGGGCAGAAATATGAAGTACGGTCCCCAAGACTGTGGGGTGGAAATGCCATGACCAGACTGAATTACCCCCATGAGATGAGAGGTCGAATTTGGAATTTGTGCGAATTTGTAACGTTTTAAAGAATGTTTTTCACAGTTTTGGAATGCCATCGAAATGAGAGGCCGCCAGCATCAAACTGAGGTCTGAGGTGTGGCCACATCAACCGAAATGACAAAGTTTCACAGGCCGAGGAGGACCGGGCTGGAGCCGGAGTCCTTTTCAATCAATCAATCAATCAATCAATCAAAGAGATTTATATAGCACCAAACTCCACTACATAGTAATGTTCAATGCCGCTTTACAAAAGTGTGGGTATATAGAGATATCAGTAGGCTCTGGTAAACAGATAAGTCTTGACGTACTTCTTAAAAATATAAAGGCTGGGTGACTGGCGCACTTCTAGAGGGACATTGTTCCAAGTGAGGGGGGGGGGGGGGGTACGCGAGAAAGCACAATCACCATAGGTCTTCCAGTTACTCCGTGGTACATGAAGTAGGATTTTGTCATTTGATCAGAGAACTCTGGATGACACTTTCAGGTTGATTAGATCAGATATATAAACAGGAGCAGTATTGTTCAGAGCTTTGTACGTGAGTAGCAGGATCTTGTACATTGTATTGGATACTGTAGTATACTGGTAGCCAGCGTTATTCCATAAGTATAGGGGTTATGTGGTCATATTTCCGTGTGCGAGACACAATTCTGGCTGCTGAGTTCAGGGCATGCCTAAGTGGTTGAATGGATGATGATGGTACACCACACAGTAGTGCATTACAGTAATCTAGTTTTGATGTGATTAGAGCATGTATCAACATCGAATGTTACTCCTATATTCCGTGCAATTGGAATAGAACTTATCCAATGGTCATGTGATCAATACGATGAGGTGAACGGTTGAACTGGGACCTTAACAGAAGTACTTCGGTTTTGCCATCATTGGGTTGGAGTTTATTTTCTGTCATCCACATTTTTATTTCATGGACCATTCCTTCCATCTCATGTACTGTAGATAGGATTTCAGACTGGGAGAAATACTGAAAGAGTTGATTGTTGTTAGCATACTGAATAAAGTTGATATTGTGATTTCGAATGAGCTGAGCAAGTGGTAGGATGTAAATGCAGAACAAAAGTGGACCAAATACTGAACCCTGTGGTACTCCGAATTGCAGTAGTTGAGCATCGGATGTTGAGCCATGTATAGATAGACTGTTGTCTGTTCTTTAGATAGGATGAAAACCATTGCAATGGGATGTTCCTGATGCCAAGTTTAGATAACCTTAAGATGAGTACATGTATGTTGTGATCAATAGTGTCAAAAGCAGAGGAGAGGTTGAGGAGAACCATAAGTGCACATTGGCCAGCATCCAGTGCCTTGCAGATATCAATATTGACTTTAGTGAGAGCTGTTTCAGAGCTGTGGTATTTTTTGTATGCTGACTGAAGTGGTTCTCGTAGTGAGTTGGCAGTCAGATATGATGTTAACTGATGTGCAACGATCTTTTCAAGGACTTTTGATAGAAAGGGTAAGTTTGAAACGGGTCTGTATTTCTTGAACACATTTTTGTCAAGTGATGGTTTCTTAAGTATCGGTGTGACAACTGCATTTTTGAGAGAGTCGGGAACAGTACCAGTTGTGAGAGATAAGTTTATGATCACAGAGATGATGGTTAGGAGATTACCTCAATATTGCTTTAGAAGTGCTGTAGGAATAGGATCGAGTACACATGTTTTTGATGGTGAGTTAGAGATAACTTGGCTGATTTCTTCCTTATTAACAGTATGGAATGTAGAGAATGATGATGGGACAGCTGCGTCTGGAAATACGAAATCTATTGATGAATGGTGAACGTTATCCAGGCTTGAAGGGATAGATGTGATCTTGCTGGTGAAATAGTGGCTAAACTGTTCAGTTTTGACAGAGGAAACAACGACTAGCTGAAATGAAGACACTTCCTGGCCTCAGAGGCAGTGTTCTGCCAAGGTTTCCAACTAGTGGGGAAAAAAGGCCCCTTGGTTGCAAAAAGTGGGGTCATTTGACAGGTAGTGGGTTAATTATTTATTGTCTATAAAATCATATATATTACCTCGGACCACTATAGAGATACCGTAGTCTGAGATATTCCATTTCACACAGACTATTCCCTAACTACATAAAAAATTCCATTCGTAATAACAGTTAAGCTATTTTTTGCCAGCTAATCACAATTTTTAATCTGAATATCAATGAATAGCAGTGCTCAAATTTATGATTCCTTTTTTCAGACAAGGACAAAGAACTTCAAAATTAGTGAACATATGATTGAATTATTAAAACATTGAGAAATCCTAATCTTGTAACCACTTGTTTCATTTTTACCTTCCGAAAGGATGGTTTTAATATAGCGATGAAGTCTGTGTGTGTGTCTGTATCACCATTTCCGAAAAAACGGCTGCATCAATTAAAACGAAATTTCATAGACATGTTCCGTAGGGTAATGTCACAAACTGATTTTATTAGGTTTTGGTAATAATCCGATGAATATTAATGACCAATTTGAGTAATTAATCGATCGAAAGAGTATAAAGTTGGCGTCAGATTCATATTCAGATTCAGATAGCGTTATCTTATAAACGTCATATTGAGAGTCAGATGGCCTCAGATCCGAAGACACCCGACGGACTCAAACCTGAAATAATACTGTTGAGACTACAGGGAAGGATTCTGCTTCACTGCCGTCGGGTGTATTCGGATCTGAGGCTATCTGACGCTCAATATGATGCTACCTGAATCAATTAAAACGAAATTTCATAGACATGTTCCGTAGGGTAATGTCACAAACTGATTTTATTAGGTTTTGGTAATAATCCGATGAATATTAATGACCAATTTGAGTAATTAATCGATCGAAAGAGTATAAAGTTGGCGTCAGATTCATATTCAGATTCAGATAGCGTTATCTTATAAACGTCATATTGAGAGTCAGATGGCCTCAGATCCGAAGACACCCGACGGACTCAAACCTGAAATAATACTGTTGAGACTACAGGGAAGGATTCTGCTTCACTGCCGTCGGGTGTATTCGGATCTGAGGCTATCTGACGCTCAATATGATGCTACCTGAATCTGAATCTGATGCCAACTTTATACTCGTGCTCTACATACATGTAGCTCTACTGAGTCTACAATGAGAAAGACTCTGTTTTCAGGGGTTTCGTGCCAACCTTATTTTGTGTTTCCCTTGGATCTGCACTCTGCATTGGCCAGATAACACAAGAAAAAAGAAGACCGAGGCAGGGTATTTAAGTGATTCAAACTTACCAGAAAACAATTTTTTTTCTTGGCCTTAAAATAGGTTTACAATGAGCACGGAGTTCACAAACAGGTGAAATATTTATCATTGTTTCAATTTCGTCAAATATGGACTTATCATTTTCAAATTTCACACACTAATGTGCAGATGAATAAAGAGAAATTGTGTCTTTTTAGATTTTCGATTAGAAGTTTAGGAAGTATTATATTGACCTTGAACCGTCTCCTTTTACCATGTTCTTTTCCGATTTCTCTTGATAACAAACTACAGCTGTTTGTTGCAAGGCTTGTACATAATCATTTATCTAGCTCTGTATCTCAGGATATAAATACACTCTCACATATTTATCAGGTGTAATAATCTATAATTTATACCCAAATGTGTGTGGTCAAAATATGGAAAATAGACCAAGCCTCACCTAGCCTACGAAGCTCGAAAAAAAATTTCGCGACAATGTATCAATAGAAGTTTAGGAAGTATTATATTGACCTCGAACCGTCTCCTTTTTACCGTGTTCTTTTCTGATTTCTTTCGATAACAAACTACCGCTGTTTGTTGCAAGGCTTGTACATAATCATTTATCTACATTTGTAGCTCTGTATCTCAGGATATAAATACACTCTCACATATTTATCAAGTGTAATAATCTATAATTTATACCGAAATGTGTGTGGGCAAAATATGGAAAATAGACCAAGCCTCGTCTAGTCTGAAGAAAATTTCGCGACAATGTATCAATAATGGTGACCTATATACATTGACCTCTATATTATTAGTGTACAGTGAGGGTGCGCCACTCAACAAAATCTTGACAATTTTCCCGTAGTGATTAAAGGAATGTGTAAACTCATGGTGGGACAGGAGGAAGTTCAACACGCACATGCCATATCCCGGGTATGTAGGGGATCACGAAAGCCGAGTGAAGTCGAGGATGGCAAGCTTTCCTGTGCTGAGAATAGGAGGCGTGGCAGGCATTTCAACAACATTTTTGACAACTAACTTTCATTGGGACTTGACGAATCACAGATATAGAGCTAAATTTCTTGCATAAATCATGAAATTCCTTACGGAAGGCATTCAGTTTAAATCTGGTCAGAACTGTTACACTGCTGAGTTTATCATTCCCTCTTTAAATTCATGACAAGAAAATCAACATTTTGAAGAAAAAAACTCCCTGACTTTAAAAAGTACCAAATGTAAATGAAAAACTTACAAATAATACAGGCAAACAAACTTTAAAATAATTTATTTTTATTAATTACTGCCATGGGCTGTGTAACATGATTTGGTCCTGCTATATCAAATGACAGCATTAGTTACATACTGTAAACTTGATACGGAAAGCTGACATTGGGTGTCCTTGAAACTCAGACATCTTGAACTGAAACTATTAACAACGTCAAAGTTAGGCATCATCACAAACCACAACCGTTTTACGGTAACGGTCTTTACGAGCCGGTCTCTACTGGTATAGCTCTGGTTTGTGAGAATGAAGTTTAATAGGATGCTGTAAATACCACTGTAATTATTTTCTGATTTGCATAAGTTCATTCTTCATGTCTGACTGGGCACACATGCATCAGCCATCTATGGTGGCCATGATCACTCATTGATTCAGTGCCCAACATTCACATGTGTCACTGTCATCAGTGTCAACATCATGCAACACGATCCCCTAACACAGCTTTTCCGGAATCAAAATACACATGTACTCATTTTGTTTCAATTTATCTAACGCATCAACAAATGAAAATCACAACCTGTCCCATAAAATTTTGTTTACTAAGGCTTCTGTGGCAGATGGATGTTTCGATTTCCCGTTGCAAGTTCAGTGTTTCGCACACGTCAGTGAGTAGGTCAGAGGTCGCAACAGTGACAGAAGACAAAACATGTGAACAGAGACGTCCATTTCAGCATATCATCTACTCCCTCTAATCTTTGAATTGTAGATCAAAGTTGATCTTTTTGTTGCATGTTTTATGTTAATTTATTTCGTAAATAGAACTGCGCATTGTCACTGTATCTTATATGATGTCAACAAAACTGTCCTTTACGGAGTCAGTATACTTTTTGTGGGATTGATGCCAGGGCCTCGCCCTGGACTTAGGTAATTTTGATGTTTGCCATAAAACAAATGTCCCCAATCGACACAAGTTGGGAAAATTATTGCGGCATTTGTAATCTTAGGGGGCAAATGTCGCAAGGCCATGGCCTCGGCAGGACACTGACTATGCTTGCACTTTTAATGCACCATGCAAGCAAAGTTCATGTACAATGCTCTTGGGGATTAGTGTATGTAAACAGCATTCAATTTGTACCTTTGAGGTGTCCACAGAGCATCTCATTAACAGTGCATCAAGTTAGCAATGCATCAGCATCTCATTATAAAAGTTGCATCTATTGGCATCTAGATAACACAGTACATGATTATTACTAATTCACAATGCATGTATACATAAAGTGTTGTTTATTTTGTGTCAGAGATGCAAGCATTGTTCCATGCAGATGCTTTGATGGTGCAACAACAACAGTGCATCAATGCAAAAAATATTAAATTTTCATATTTACTGGTGTCATATTCCATTAATCATAAAGAAATGAAAAATAGTAATAGTCCTAAACAATCATATCAAGAAGGATGTTTCCTGCAAGTTCGGTTGCAAAATCTTTATTCTGACATTTTTTTGTGATTTTTTAATACAACAAAGAAATGGGAGAAAATTGTCGTTTCTCCCGAAACTAATTTCTGTTGAAGGAAAGATACTCACTAAATATTCTTACAATAGGATTTGCTTGCAATTCCCGATGCTTTTCCAATAAAACTTTATTAACCCACCTCCTCCTACAATTACTGCCCTCAACGTTGGAAGACCAGTTGTGCTATGGAACACAATCTTAGTCCAGAAACCCAACTAAACTGAGACAGTGGGGAAGGAGGGAGGGACTGTTAGGTGAGTATCTTCCCTTCAACAGAAATTAGTTTTGGGAGAAACGACAATTCTGTTTTCGGAAAGATACTCACCTAAATATTCTTACAATAGGATACAGAATTTGTCACCAGCTAGGTGGTGGGTGTCTCTGTATGACCTGTTAATGTGATATTCTGGCTAATGCTAAGTGGACCTAGAGTGACTAGATCCTCAGCATGGTCAGACATATCCCGCAGATAATAGCTAATAAACGAATTAGGAGATCTCCACGTGCCTGCTTGTAAAATGTCAGCCACAGGCACGCCTGATCTGAGGGCCTATGAGGCAGCAACAGCTCTTACTTCATGAGCTGTGACTCTGTGAGGAGATACATTGTAAATGATCCTGTTGGGCTTCTACGTAAGCCCACTTGACAGTATCAACAATTCATTTAGAAATATCTGCTGGGGAGCAGTCATCTTTAACTGAAGGGGGAAACAGGATGAACAGTCGTGTCCTACCCTTCCTAAATGACTTAGATCGGTCTAAATACCAGTGAAGTGCTCTCACTGGACATAGAATCCGTTCTACTTTGTCTCACCCAATAAAGTCATCCAATGACTTGATCATAGTCGGATTAGGCACTGACCCCAAAACCTGGTTCTTGACCAGAAATCCTGGTGCAGTATGCATTACTGCTGCTGTCCGAGAGAGATTAAAATGACCCTCACTAATACAGAGGGCATGGATTGCACTACGCCTTCTCCCAGATGCCAAGGCAACCAGAAAAGCTGTTTTGAGAGTAATGCTTTCAGTGACACAGAACCCATGGGCTCGAAAGGGGGTTCCTGTAACACTCGTAAAACCAGTGGCAGACTCCACTGTGGGACTGTTTATTTAGAAATTAGAGGGAGGACACTTAAGAAGGAAGTGGCGAATCATGTTATAGAGGATTTTGTCCTGTCCTGTCTTCTCCTCCAATACTTTTAATGGTGGCTGCAATGGCTGACCGATATACTTTTATAGTATTTGGAGAGTACTTTTTTGTGACAAAAAGAAAAAGAAGGAAGTCAGCTAACTGCCTGTTAGTGACTTTGACAGGACTAATCTGTTTTCTGTCACACCAACTACAGAAGAATTGCCATTTCTCATTGTATGTAGCCAGTGTACTGGGTCTCTGAGGTCTGGCAATAATGGCTTGGATAATGCCCTTGGATCTGGTACTGGGGATACATACAGTGGTAGTTTCCTGTTCTTGTGTGTGGCAAAGAGATCCATTGATGGGCGACCCCAACAATGGAAAATCAGATCTACTACACTCTGTGGTAGTTCCCATTCGGTTTGTCATATCTGACACCGACAGGACAGTGCATTGGCTATTCCATTCAGCCTGCCTGGTAGGTGTCTGGCTATTAGCGTAATTTTTTTGTCCTGACACCATAGCATTAGATCCCACAACAGATAACATACAGTTGGGGAGACTGTCCCCCCATTTCGTTTATGTAAGCAACTACTGTTGTGTTGTCTGAGTGTACTGATATGCAATGCCCCTTACCAGAAACTCTAATTTCTGGAGGGCCAGGAACACTTTCAGCTCTAGCCAGTTTATGCGTGGTGACAGCGTTCGGTTAAATTCCACCGACCTGCTGTCATATGACCACCCACATGCGCCCCCATCCCTTGTTTGACGCATCGGTGAATAAGGAGATGTCGGGGTTGGGCGGTACAAGTGATCTCCCCCTCAATAAATTCCCCATGTTCAGCTACCAGTTGAGACGAAGCTGAAGAGAGGGACGAATAGGGATGGAAGTCTGCAACGGCTGACTGGATGGGCGCCAAAGCGCTAATAGGTACAACTGGATCGGGCGCGCTCTTAGTCGTGCCCAAGGGGTGATGTCTATAAATGAATTCATCAGCCCAGGAGAGATAACAGACTCCTTGCTACTATTGAGCGTTGTAGAAGGATGGACCAAATGAAGGTTAACACTGGCCCATAACAGTTTGCTGATTCGGTCCTCGGTTGGGCAAACAATTCCCAATTCCGTTAGCAATCTCATTCCCACAAAGGTCATGTCCTGGGTGGGAGTCAAACATGATTTCTGCTAACTGAGAATAAATCCTAGTCCTTGGAGAAGATCTGTCGTCATGGCCACTTGAGTGGCTAGTACGACCCGATTTGATTTGATCACAATTGAAAATGCGATGTTATTGTGTTGGCATGCCATAAAGTTGACTTGACCTGTGTCATAACTTCTGCTGCTGTAAAACGCTGTAAGAATATTGTTTCATTTATTACAAATTGTACTTTCATGAATAGCCGATAACATATAATAATATATTAATTTAAACCAAATGCAAAAACGTACCTGAAATTATGAAATGTACGGCATACATGCGAAGTGCACGTGATATAGGTCATTCCAGGCATGATGATATTGTTACACTGTGTAACATTGTATCACATTCACAAGGTGTTTACGTGTGCATCTGCACAGTGCGTGCGTACTAAAACAACGCAAATAAAAGGTCACAACCTTGATGGTGACACAACTGTGAAATCATGGATAATTCATCAATATTCCCTTAAAAATGGAAGGTATGGAAGGCTACTCATCCTCAACTATATGCAGCGGCATTGTGTTCAATCATAACGCAACTAACGGTTTCCTTGAATGCAACTTTGGATGGATATTTTGGTACATGAGTGTCAATGTTGTGTCAAACTGGACCTTATTACTCAAAGACCTATATATTATCGAATGTTACATCGCTTATCCATCACTATCATGTCATATATTCAACTGAAGTTTATGTACTATGTGTGTATATATATATATATATATATATATATATATATATATATATATATATATATATATATATATATATATATATAATATGATTTACATAGCCAAGAAAGGAAAGTTGAACTTTGATGACTTCGTTAACGTACATGTTTGTAAATGTCAGCGCAAGTGAAAAGGACAAGAATATGTCAAAATGGAGTTGTATTTTCAAGCTGAGTAACTTGTATTAAATCGTAATTTCACACAGTATATTGTTATTTCTGTGTTATACTGTCATTACATGTATTGCTAATGCCTGCAGGCTTTTACATGTAATATTTAACAGAAAACTAGCGAAGGCCTGTAATTTTCTTCACATTCCCACACACCGGTGTGTTTATGTATGTACATGTAGCACCCTCCTTGCGCGTGATATGTTGTAATGTAGTCGGGCCAGGCCCAATGAAATTTGGGATCGTAATTGTACCTTGTAATCGGCACAGATCTTCTGACATACATGTTAAGCTTTTACGACAACTCAGCTTGTCACCAGTTGCATATTTTATTTGAACTTAGAGTAACAAAATATTTGGTATTTTAATAGCAAACCCATTTGTTTGTAGGTGTACATGTATGTCAGATGTATTTTTTTTACTAAAACATGGCATTTGTAATGTAAGTGTATTTTATGTTTCCATGAAAGCCACTATCCAATTTTAGATAATTTGTCTTACAATGGATAGCACTAGTGCATATATCCCAAAAGTAAGGAATTTCTTTTGTAAAGAAAATTTTGTTCTTTGAATTTTACATATGTTTTGCCAAATAATGCATAATATGGTGATTTAGGTTACCATGGCAACAGATGTTCCTAAAATGATAACTATTTTTGAACTCAGCATAACAAACTACCCAATATAGGGCAGTCAATATGAAATAAACTATGTTATAATTAAATTTATCATGTTATTTTCCAGTGTATGTAGGTGTTTAACGAAAACAATATTTTTTAGTCTACTCTATGTTTCCATGGAAACAGCTGTCCTATTTCAGGCAATTTGTGTTACAACAGATAGCCCATCTCATACAAAAACAAGGAAAACTTTTGATTAATTTGTATTTTTTTCTATGTTTGATGTCAAATTTTGGAAAAATCATCCACATATTATGGTGATTTTGGTTCCCATGGAAATGGATGTTAATAAAATGACCCCATTTTCCAACTCAGCATACAAAACTACCCCAGGTAGGGTGGTTAATATTCAAATAAACTCATTCATTATAAAAATTATGAGTTCTATATAATATTTATTTAATTATTAATTATCCCATAAGGTGTCAGCTTGTCATATGAATCCAAATGCCATACAAAATTGGGACCGAGAGAACCATATTTTTGGTGCCGGAGACGATGCCTTGTTCTTGCATTGACTCCTCTGGATTGATTACCTGTGTTGTCTGCCAGACCCATTGATTTGTTCTCTTATAAAAGATACGACTTCATCTGCATCCGAATGTCTTCTTCTATGCAATCGTTTCCTTTTAAGTATTCTCTTGAGGTGTCGCATGCTCACAATATAGCCATGATTGCATGCTAAACAAGCCAAGATTTCATTGTAACTGAAACTCATTGAAAAATAAAGATGGATTGCTTCACCTCTGTCCATTTACAAACTTGAAAACAAATAGTGATTCTGTCTTACGTTGATGTATATATCATAATCAAAAATGGTATACTTTATTCAGTCGGATCTAATAATAATATCTATTTGAAACTGGAATTTCCGGGTCCCAGCATTATATTACACACATTTAGAACTTAGAATGAATGTCGATAATGACATTGGAAGGACGTCACCTGGAACTACTTGATAGCTAGGAAAGGTGATCAAAAGTACTGCTCTTGTGCCAAATGGTGCTAAATACTTCCGGGTAGCCTCATTCTAATATGTCGAGATAACGAGATAGGTTGAAACATGAACAGCCAGTAAAGCGAACAGTCCACCAATGGACTTCATCAGCTATTGATACTCTCCGTGAATGCTTTGATTGCACAGATTGGGATGTCTTCCTCGAAAACTCAACATCAATAGATGAGTGTACAACAACTGTCTTGGATTATATAAAATGTTGTGCCTACTAAAAAGGTATAACTGTATATCCAAATCAGAAGCCCTGGTTCAACGCACTTTTGCGGAATAAACTTAAAACCAAGCATAAAGCGTTTTATTCTGGTAATCATAGTGATTATATCAAGGCCAAATGTGATCTTAGAAAGTGCATAAAACAAGCCAAGCGACAATATCAAAATAAACTGGAAAGTGACATTTCATCAACTAATCCACGTGAACTCTGGAATGGCATTCAGAAAATCGCTGATTATAATTTCAAATCAAAGCAGAGAATCCCGGACGATCCAACCCTCCCTGATGACTTGAACTTGTTTTACAGTCATTTTGGCCATTCAACTCAAGTACCGATGGTATCTACCGATAATAAAAGGAAACTCTTTATTTCTTGCAATGATACAAAACATTTCAGAAGTTAAATATACATAAAGCCCCAGGGCTTGATAACATATCTCCATGGCTACTAAGAATGTGTGCCTTTCAGTTGTGTGGTATTTTTACAGAAATCTTTAATTGGTCACTTCGCATCTGTCATGTACCCACTATTTTTAAATCATCAACAATAATTCCAGTGCCGAAGCGCACGCCAGTCGTTAGTATGAATGATTACCGCCCAGTTGCTTTAACTTCAATAGAAAAACTAATAACGAAATTAATGAAATCCTTTATTCCAGATAGATTTGATCCGTACCAGTTTGCTTATAAGTCAAAACGTTCAGTTGAAGATGCAGTTTCACATGCCTTAGAATATACTCTACAACATCTTGAAAAGAAAAACCTACATATGCTCGCATTTTATTGATCGATTTTAGTTCAGCTTTCAACACTATTTTACCATTGAAACTTTATGACAAGTTAATTAGCATTGGTATGGACCGCAGCATTTCGAATTGGATCTTGGACTTTCTTACAAGTTGTCCACAGGTGGTCAAAATATGCTCTAGACATTCAAAGTATTGAACACAAGTGCACCACAAGGTTGTTGTTTATCTCCCTTACTTTACACTCTGATGACATTTGACTGTAAGTCATGGTTTGAAAATTGTCTTACTATTAAATTTGCAGATGACACAACCGTTGCTGGGCTAATTGAGCATGACGAGTCAAATTATCGCCACCAGGTTGATGAGTTAGTGATGTGGTGTGCTGCTAACAATCTAGAACTGAATGTTAGTAAGACAAAGGAGATAATTGTCGACTTTCGGAGGAAAAAGACACCTCTATAACCTTTGTCTATTAATGGTACCGAGGTCGAAATAGTCGACACTTTTAAATTCCTCATCACTGGCAATTTGACCTGGCAGGTGCATGTCGGGCATTGTGTACAAAAGGCCCAACAGCAGTTGTTCTTTTTACGGCGTTTAGCTGGCTTCAGTCTTAGTAAGAATCTGCTGGAGAAATTTTACAGGGCAGTTGTTGAGAGTGTATTAACAGTCTCAATAACTGTCTGGTATGGCAACTCCACTATGGAGGGCCGACGCCTGCTAAACCGTGTTGTGCGCACAGCGGAGCGAATAATTGGTGTAAACCTTCCCCATTTGGATGAAATTTATAGGTCAAGGCTGCGAAAGAAAACACATTCTATTCTATCTGACAGTTCTCACCCAGCCAATGATCACTGGAAATTACCATTAGCCAAATGTTCATAATTGTAGTCTTTCTTTTTATTTTATCATTTTAGTGTCTATCCTTTGTGTGTGCTCTTGTGTTTTTATCAGTGTTTTAAATATAAACTTTTTAACGCGTGAGCCAAAAGATTCTGATGTATTTTAAATTGCTATATTTTTATACATTAGTGAAATAAACTATGTTATGTTATGTTTATGTCGAGATAACGAGATAGCTACGTTGAGATAACAAGATAGCTATGTTGAGATAATGATAGTATATCGAGATAACGAGATAGTAAGTCGAGATAACGAGATAATTTTTAACATTTTGCTCTACGCAAATGTCCCCTCTGGGCTTCCATACTTGTGAGCACGACATACCATCTTGTGAAGCAAAAAAATTCTTGTGAAGCAAAAAAAAAATAAAAAAATTCTTGTGAAGCAGAAAAAAAATTCTTGTGAGCACAAGAAAGCATGTCGTGTGATGGACATGGCCTTTAAGTCATAAGGAGCTGTGGCTTTTTCGGATTGTCGTGGATTAAATCAAGGACTTGCGGCATCAATTCTGGTGTCTATAACAATATTGAATAACGCCGTGAATATAGACAACATCAACAAGTTCCGTCAAGTTCTTGTTTATCATTATATTCAGTATCTTGAATCGCTAATTAATATATAATTATAATACACAGAGAAATACATATATTCAACTCGATCGAATCACGCTGGAATACAAGTAGAATATAAGGGACACTGCTGTGCATGACTGCTGTGGAGTGTACCGATAGAATAGCGCCCCCAACGGTCATAGAATTTACTTCTCTGTCTTGTCATCGCGCGATCGCGAGAACGAATGATTCGAATCTTGGAATTTGAAAATTCAACCTCCACGAGCTCAGCATTTGCTCAATTTGCTCATTTGCTAAAAAAGGAGGGGTAGGACACTTTGGTGTTCTTCTTTGTCGTAAGATTGAAACCACATCACCCTCGTTCACGGACGCTTTCTGTTTCGGGCAAACTTACGAGTATTTGTTTACTCAGTCAAATGATGTTGTTATGTTTTCTCTTTCATTCAAAGGTATATTTTGAAGAGACACGGATACGACGACTAATGTTTAATGATTATTTTTACATAATTTTATGAAAATAATATAGACCGGAATCGACTGTGTTCGAGCCTACTGCAACTCTACGGCACCAAATATTGATTAAACCAAGATATTGTGTTTTTGTTTATATCCCTCGCAAAAGACACACCCGTTTCGGAGCTTCATTTCATATAATATGCTGTTTCGGCAATCTGTTTTACTGTCCCGCAAACGCCACAATGTACTGCAACATGTGAAATATATATCTCACCACAAGAGGGCAGCAGGTGGTATCAAGCTTCGAGAGAAAATTCATGGGTCACATGTTCGATTTGAAGCGTTCTGATTGGTTGATTCGATGCCGTGTCCTACCCCTCTGTATTACAAGTTTAAGCAAGGAATACTTTTGAGCTCGAGCACACCAAGCAGCGGAGTGCGTCAGCTGTCGCGAGCGCACTAAGCGTCGATTTTGCACCATGTATATCCGTATACTTTCTTTTTTCTTTATTGTAGTCTTCCATATTTATATAAAAAAAATTTCTGCGATTATTATAAAAAAAATGTTTCATTTTTTTTAAAAGACCAGAAAGTGTACAAGTACATACATATGATATTTTTAATCATTCCATTTCTGGCCTTATACCCAAAATAACAAATATGTGTAGACGTGTATAATGAGTTTATTAAAACATACTATAAATAAAGAAGTAGGTATGTAAATGTGACTCATAGCTAACTTGGGCCTTTATTACCTGTATGACATCATTATCATTTTCGAGTTTCACCAGAATTGTTGCCTCATGCCCCTGATTAAATAAGACAATTCGCACCTCCTTTGCAAATGTAAACAATATGCACTAAACAATACAAAGTTAACCAGACACCGCATTTATTCAAGCACATCAGTATTCATACATACATGGTCTTAATGTGGGCTAGTCATAAAAAGTATTCTAATAGGAACTTTGCATTTTCTAGGTTAGCTTATAATACTGTGAACCGGGAAATTAACATGCGTTCTTATTTTCGCGCTCAGGGAGATTAAGGTGGTTATGCACAGTTTAATTTTAGTGCGAGGCAGTCAGTGTTTTTTATGAACATTAATAATGTGTTGAGAACAATGGAATTTGACACCGATTGATGGGCAGTATGGCTTTGTGGGCATCCGTCAATTGCAGTCCTCTATTGTTACAACTGCGAATTTAATATACTGTAACAGTGGTGATTTGTGACAAATGTATTGTTGGTGTTAATTTAGTACAATTAAGTACATTGTAGACAAATTACCAGATCAAAAAAAGTCTGGAAGCAGTCAAAGTTCACTCTCAAAGCTGGCGCCGTCAACAAACAGGCGTCAATGTCCTACAGTCACACGTTTGGTGAAACGATAATCAAATCATGTCAGTGTCTCTGTTATGCGTCTTTGTGGAATGAAGTTCAAAACAGGATTACAGCTACCCATTCACCAAGTCGCCAAATGTGAATAGAATAGAAACTCCAGTTGGCTACAAAACAATGGATTTGAGGAAACTGTTGGTGACAAGTTTTCACTGAGATGAATATACGTGAGATGACTGACATATTCACAATATTCATATAGTAACAGTAGTAACATCATATGACCAGATGTAAACTGAATGTCTTCCGTAAGGGCAAAGTTTTGAGATTGTCGTTCCTACAGACAATTGTTGGAATACAACAGAACATATGTAATAAGTTATTTTTTCTCATTGATTGCTATTTGCTCATTGCTGTTAGTGATCTCCTGGCCAACCACAACATGTACTGTGACATTTGTTGAGAATGTAAAAAAAAAAATAAGCGCATCATCGTACCACTTTAGACAACATTTCCTGATGAGAAACTATTTTTTCCTTTTTAGTGGCCTACAAAAATATGCCAATAATTTATTAAAACTAAAAGCTACATCAATAATATTTTCAGGACAGGTGCGCTTTGGTATTGCAAATGCATGTATCAAATTATATTGAATTTGAAGTGTGCATTCTTGAGATATAGCCTAATTACCAAAAACCATTAATTATATAAATTTCTTGTTAATATTCTTGGGATGTTTACCGAAACCTAATCAGTTCTTGTCACTACCATACAGAACACATGCAATAAATTTCGTTTGAATTGAGCCAGTCATGTTTTAGAAAATGGTGATAAAGTCGCACCACTTTAGACGACATTTCCTGATGAGAAACTATTTTTTTCTTTTTTGTGGCCAATCAAAAATGTGGCAATAACTTATTAAAACTAAAAGCTACCTTCGTAATATTTTCAGGACAGGTGCGGTTTGGTATCGCAAATGTGTGTACCAAGTTATAATGAATTTGAAGTGTGCATTCTTGAGATATAGCCTAATTACCGAAAATCATTAATTACGTAAATTGCTCATTAATATTCACAGGATTTTTACCAAAACCTAATCAAGTCTTGCCATTACCCTACGGAATACGTCTTCAAAATTCCGTTTGAATTGAGTAAGCCGTTATGGAGAAAACGATGACACAGACAGACAGACAGACAGACAGACACACAGACTTCCATCCATAAATATATCTCTTCCTTACGGAAGAAAAAATGATTTCACAACGCTGACTTACTTCTCAAAATAAAATACATCCATACAGTTTTAATTTTGTGTTCACAATCAAGCGTGAAATTGCGCGAAATTCAAAATGCGCGAATAATTTCAGGGTTCACAGTATCACTATTCTACTACTGTTTTCAGTCACAAGCTAAGATGTAAGTGAAACTACAAATGGCAACAGTTGGACATTGGTATTCGATGATTGAATCATCATTCACTTGAATATAGGAGAAACAAAATTGATGAACTATGTGGCCATTGAATGCAAGGTATTGTCCAATCAGAAATTAGGACTCCTTAGGATGTGTTAAAGTGTTCCAAAAATTATGTCATGTATAGTATGTCGTGCTCACAAGATAGCATCTCGTACTCACAAGATAGTATGTCGTGCTCACAAGATAGTAAGTCGTGCGCACAAGATATTATGTCGTATTCATAAGATTATTTTTTATATTTTATTTTACAAAATGTCCCTTACTGGCTTTCGTAGAATTGAAAGCTTTACAGAAAGGAGAAAATATTGGTGAAACTAATGTATCTATACTCCTCTTTGCAGATGATATTGCTCTTATTTCAGATAATGAACAAGATATGCAGTCAATGTTTGATCATGTAAATGACTGGTGTTCAAAATGGAGACTAGCTGTCAATGATCTCAAGTCCAAAGTTATTCATTTTTGCAAAAATTGCTGTCCTCGAAGTGAGTTTCAATTTAATATAGGACAAGATGTTCTGAATTATATTGATAATAACAAATACCTTGGTATTGTTTAGAATGAACATTTAGATTTTTCTGTTATGTCTGCAATTCTTGCTCAGTCAGCCAGGAGAGCCCTGAGAACTGTAGTACATGTACATGTAAGTTTAAAATATTGAAAAATATGGGCTTTTATACCTACACAAAACTTTACGACTTGTGTGTGGCACCCATTCTGAACTATTGTTCTGGTGTATGGGGTTTTAGTAAACATGAAAAATGTGATATGTTGCAGAATAGGGTTTTATCTTCATAGGTTCATAGATTTACGCCTATACATGCTATTACTGTGGATGCTGGCTGGAATTCTTACAGAATTCGCAGATATATTGCTATGGTCAGATATTGGAACTGTCTCATCTAATGGGATGAGAACAGACTAATATTTCTTGGGACTTTTCACTTAATTACTGTAATTGGTCTTAGGAAATTTGCAAACGTCTTGATGAGTTGAATTTAAATACATATTTTGTTCTTTTTCCTCTTGATTTATCCTTAGTAGAACATCATTAGCATCAATTAGTTTGGGTAAAAAATATCAACGAAAAACATACATATTTTATTTTCAAAGATAACAAGTCATTGAGAATGACATAGTCCCCACTATGATTGGGTTTTAAGGAACTGGCAGTTTATAATATGTTGTCATTTTCTTGATATCACTACTCTGATCACGCAACAACACTTGTGAACCTCAATCAAACAGACTTAGATATGTTGTGTCTGCTCGTTGGACATGGAACATGCCTACTCATGTTGTGTCTCCTCGTTGGACATGGGACATGCCTACTCTTCAAGATGTGATGGAATAAACCATTCAACAATAAAGGATGGGTCGGGTACACATGGTTGGGGGGGGGGACCTGTTCAAGCATGTCTAAGTTATGGCTTTGGACATGAAAACTGCGCCATAAAAATGGCTGCCAGGCAGCCATATTGGATCATATCACAACGAAAATGGACATGCACATGTATGTCATAGAACACTGTGCTAATACCAACATTGAATGAGATCTGTTCAAGCATATCTGAGTTATGGCTTTGGACATGGAAAATTCGCAAACAAAATGGCTGCCAGGCAGCCATATTGGATCACATCACGATGAAAATGGATATGCACATGTGTGTCATAGAACACTGTCCTAATACCAACTTTGAATGAGATCTGATCAAGCATATCTGAGTTATGGCTTTGGACATGGAAAATTTGCAAACAAAATGGCTGCTAGGCAGCCATATTGGATCGTATCATGACAACAATGAATATGCACAACAATGAATATGCACATGTATGTCATACAAAACTGTCCTAATACCAACTTTGAATGAGATCTGTTTAAGCATGTCTGAGTTATGGCTTTTGACAGGAAAAATTCGCAAACAAAATGGCTGCTAGGCAGCCATATTGGATCGTATCATGACAACAATGAATATGCACAACAATGAATATGCACATGTATGTCATACAAAACTGTCCTAATACCAACTTTGAATGAGATCTGTTTAAGCATGTCTGAGTTATGGCTTTTGACAGGAAAAATTCGCAAACAAAATGGCTGCTAGGCAGCCATATTGGATCGTATCATGAAACAAATTGACGTGCATATGTATGCCCTTGCATGTTGCCCCTGTACCAAGTGTGAAAAAAATCGGTCCAGGCATCTCCAAGAAATGGCTCTGGATGGACGGAAGGATGGATGGACGGACGGACGGACGGACGCACAGACAGACGGAACCCAATCCATAAGTTCCCGTCCCGGACTTCGTCCAGTGGGGACTAATTATATCACTGAACCATATGTTTCTATGAGTCTTCACGAAGTCAGCGATCTTTTATGGCAAAGTTTCGATCAGACGTTTAGAAATGGGGAGATATTGAAACGAAACAGTGGTCGATAGACTTTGTGTATTTTGTGACCAAAATGCTATAGAAAATGAAATTCACTTTATTTTACATTGCAGTCTTTATGATGGCATACGTAATACTTATATTAACACAGAAAATAACACTGAATACATCACTGTCAGACAATGAGAAATTAAAGTACTTCGTGACAAATCAGGTTAGGGATACAGCAAAATTCATTGAAGCCACCTTTTTAAGATGGAACTTAGTTAATTTAATTCTCACACTGTATGTACAATTACTTCTTTTTTCCACTGTAACCTCTCTATATTATCAATGTATCCTTTTTTTGTTCAAGTTGACTTATAAGCCCGATGGGTTAGGAGGTATTTCATTACCTCATGTCACTTTAATACAAGATTTAAACTGAATCGTAAGGGAATCACTAATTATGCAAATTACTCGTTAAAAGGTAAAAGTTGTATCAACAAAGTTCATAGGACAGGTGTGTATTACTATGATTGATATATGTACAATATTATAATATTATATGAAATTTCAAGCTTGAATTTTTAAGTTACAGCCTACATGTAGTTTACCTAAAATCGTTAATTATGCAAATTTTTCATTAAAACTGTAAGCTATATCAAAAAAATTTATAGGACGTACCCACCTTGTTATGGTTAACATTATGTACTAAGTGATATGCAAGTATGCATTTGTAAGACACATCCTAATTACTGAAAATTATTAATTATGCAAATTAGTCATTAACACTGTAAGGTACATCTGAGTCAACAAACTTTATAGAGCGTATGGTTTCAAGTATGGTTTCTTAAGGTATAGCCCAATTACCGAAAATAATCAATTATGCAAATTATTTATTGACGCTGTAAGGTATATCAACAAATTTTATAGGACAAATGCACTTTGTTATGTTTAACAAATACACCAAATTATATTGAAATTGAAGTATGCAGTCTTCAGATATTGCTTAATCAGATGATTTCATTGATATGCAAATTTCTCTAATTAACATCCACAGATCTTGCTCAAAAACTAATCAGGTCTAGCCATTACCCCAAACACTGTGTGTACAAAATTTCAGCATAATTGAGCCAGCCGTTTTTAAGAATAATGACACAGACAGAGACAGACAGACAGACAGACAGACACACACACACACACACACACAGACACACATCCCCTTTTAATACCTCCTGTACCCTTATGAAAGGTAAAAATTACTTACTTACTTACTATCTTTGCAATATATGCGATCATTTGGCTGTTACTAAGGGCATGATGTTGTTGCTAGGCAAATTTGCATACACTTTATGAATGTTTGTTCACTTGTCTAAGAATCCCTGTTGTCTTTGTGATACACACAATTGTTTGGCTGTTGCTATGGGCATGGTCATGGTTACTAGGGATATTTGCATAGATTTTGGAATATTTACTCACTTACCTACCAGATGCTGTTGTTATTTTAGCAAAATATACTGCCATTTGGTTGTAGCTAAGGGTGTTGATCATGGTTGCTACAACCAACTGTGTCAAAATGTTTTGAACAAAATCACTTCTAGAAACATCTCACCAATTTTCAGTCTCATTGACCAAGTACTTTTTGACATATAACTTTTTGACCAAAATTCTGAACCTTATCAGTTCAGTTGCACTAAAACACTGGTCAGTCCCTTTATGCGCCAAAATGTATGCATCAGTATAGCCAGCAACAGTAGAAAGAACAAAAATAATCCTTGCCTACACTCTGAAACCACCACCACACCCACCCCCACCCCAACCCCCAACAAAAAAGAAGAAATTGTACACCCCCTCCCACCCCCAAAAAACGTCTATGACTCCATCCAGGAATAGTAGACAGAAAGAATATAATCAATGTCAGCATTGTAAATCCATCAGTGCCCCCATAAAAAAGGACTGCTCCCTTAGATATTCACATTTATGCATCTGTGCATTGAGGAATAGTACATCTACATAGAAAATAATCCTTGCCATAGTGTAATGTCATCAGTATTCTGATGACACCCCCCCCCCCCCCCACTCAGTAAATAGTTTCAAGTATTCCCGCAAGTGAATTCAATATTTGCATCAGTACTTCAAGGAATAACAGACAAAAAGAAAATGACCTTTGCATGCAATAGTATAAGGTCCATTTTATTGACCAAATTTCAGTTTCATTTTTCAAGCGCCCAGCCCAATGGCACGGGCCTATGGTCCAGCACAAGAACCCAGCACAGGTTTTAGAATATGCCACTGTGATCTACTTTTCTTCACAACAACTGCTCCTGTGACTGAAATTATCTATGATTCAATGACTAAAATAAAATGTCACTACGGTTTAAATCCCTAGAATACAACAAAAATCCCACATTTTCAACTGTTACAGAGCTGTCACCATAGCAACTAATATAATGTGCCTCCAGTTGCCATGGTGATTGTGGATAACTGTTATAAAATGCCATTATTTGCAATGATTCATTGACAAAATGAAGTTTTAATACCAGCTTTGAGTCTGCTATGCTGATCTTTCTCAAGTTATTGAAAAAATGTATTGGCTTAAATTATCTCTCTAAAATAGAAGACAAAATATAACATGCTTATTTTGAGCAGTATAAGATTATGAACTACAAGGTTCATCTCTTAAATTATCAGTCATTTTCAATGATGCTATATGTCTGTCAATTCCTTGTTAGCACTGTATGCATATCTGTCAATTTCTTGTTAGCACTGTATGCATATGTCAATTCCTTGTCAGCATTGTATGCATATCTGTCAATTTCTTGTTAGCACTGTATGCATGTCTGTCAATTTCTTTTTAGCATTGTATGCATGTCTGTCAATTTCTTGTTAGCACTGTATGCATGTCTGTCAATTTCTTGTTAGCATTGTATGCATGTCTGTCAATTTCTTGTTAGCACTGTATGCATGTCTGTCAATTTTTTGTTAGCACTGTATGCATGTCTGTCAATTTCTTGTTAGCATTGTATGCATGTCTGTCAATTTCTTGTTAGCACTGTATGCATGTCTGTCAATTTCTTGTTAGCATTGTATGCATGTCTGTCAATTTCTTGTTAGCACTGTATGCATGTCTGTCAATTTCTTTCTAGCACTGTATGCATGTCTGTCAATTTCTTTTTATAGCATTGTATGCATGTCTGTCAATTTCTTTTTATCATTGTATGCATATCTGTCAATTTCTTTTTAGTATTGTATGCATGTGTCAATTTCTTTTTAGTATTGTATGCATGTCTGTCAATTTCTTTTAGTATTATATGCATGTCTGTCAATTTCTTTTTAGCACTGTATGCATGTATGTCAATTTCTTTTTATAGCATTGTATGCATGTCTGTCAATGTCTTGTTAGCATTGTATGCATGTCTGTGAATTTCATTTTAGCACTGTATGCATGTCTGTGAATTTCATTTTAGCACTGTATGCATGTATGTCAATTTGTTTTTAGTATTGTATGCATGTCTGTCAATTTCTTTTTAGTATTGTATTCATGTCTGTCAATTTCTTTTTAGTATTGTATGCATGTCTGTCAATTTCTTGTTAGCATTGTATGCATGTCTGTCAATTTCTTTTTAGTATTGTATGCATGTCTGTCAATTCATTTTTAGTATTGTATGCATGTCTGTCAATTCCTTGTTAGTATTGTATGCATGTCTGTCAATTTCTTTTTAGTATTGTATGCATATCTGTCAATTCCTTTTTAGTATTGTATGCATGTCTGTCAATTTCTTTTTAGTATTGTATGCATATCTGTCAATTTCTTTTTAGTATTGTATGCATGTCTGTCAATTCCTTGTTAGTATTTGCATATCTGTCAATTTCTTTTTAGTATTGTATGCATGTCTGTCAATTTCTTGTTAGCACTGTATGCATGTCTGTCAATTTCTTTCTAGCACTGTATGCATATCTGTCAATTTCTTTTTATCATTGTATGCATGTCTGTCAATTTCTTGTTAGCACTGTATGCATGTCTGTCAATTTCTTTCTAGCACTGTATGCATGTCTGTCAATTTCTTTTCATAGCATTGTATGCATGTCTGTCAATTTCTTTTTATCATTGTATGCATATCTGTCAATTTCTTGTTAGCACTGTATGCATGTCTGTCAATTTCTTTCTAGCACTGTATGCATGTATGTCAATTTCTTTTTATAGCATTGTATGCATGTCTGTCAATGTCTTGTTAGCATTGTATGCATGTCTGTCAATTTCTTTTTAGCACTGTATGCATGTATGTCAATTTATTTTAGTATTGTATGCATGTCTGTCAATTCCTTGTTAGTATTGTATGCATGTCTGTCAATTTCTTTTTAGTATTGTATTCATGTCTGTCAATTTCTTTTTAGTATTGTATGCATGTCTGTCAATTTCTTGTCAGCATTGTATGAATGTCTGTCAATTCCTTGTTAGTATTGTATGCATGTCTGTCAATTCCTTGTTAGTATTGTATGCATGTCTGTCAATTTCTTTTTATCATTGTATGCATGTCTGTCAATTTCTTTTTAGTATTGTATGCATGTCTGTCAATTTATTTTTAGTATTGTAGGCATATGTCAATTTCTTTTTAGTAATGTATGCATGTCTGTCAATTCCTTGTTAGTATTTGCATATCTGTCAATTTCTTTTTAGTATTGTATGCATGTCTGTCAATTTCTTTTTAGTATTGTATGCATGTCTGTCAATTCCCTGTTAGTATTGTATGCATATCTGTCAATTTCTTTTTATCATTGTATGCATGTCTGTCAATTTCTTTTTATCATTGTATGCATGTCAATTTCTTGTTAGCATTGTATGCATGTCTGTCAATGTCTTGTTAGCATTGTATTCATGTCTGTCAATTTCTTTTTATCATTGTATGCATGTCAATTTCTAGTTAGCATTGTATGCATGTCTGTCAATTCCTTGTTAGCATTGTATGCATATCTGTCAATTTCTTGTTAGCATTGTATGCATGTCTGTCAATTTCTTTTTATCATTGTATGCATATCTGTCAATTTCTTGTTAGCATTGTATGCATGTCTGTCAATTTCTTGTTAGCATTGTATGCATGTCTGTCAATTTCTTGTTAGCATTGTATGCATGTCTGTCAATTTCTTGTTAGCATTGTATGCATGTCTGTCAATTTCTTGTTAGCATTGTATGCATGTCTGTCAATTTCTTGTTAGCATTGTATGCATGTCTGTCAATTTCTTGTTAGCACTGTATGCATGTCTGTCGATTTCTTTTTAGCATTGTATGCATATCTGTCAATTTCTTGTTAGTATTGTATGCATGTCTGTCAATGTCTTGTTAGCATTGTATTCATGTCTGTCAATTTCTTTTTATCATTGTATGCATGTCAATTTCTAGTTAGCATTGTATGCATGTCTGTCAATTTCTTGTTAGTATTGTATGCATGTCTGTCAATTTCTTGTTAGCACTGTATGCATGTCTGTCAATTTCTTGTTAGCACTGTATGCATGTCTGTCAATTTCTTGTTAGCACTGTATGCATGTCAATTTCTTGTTAGTATTGTATGCATGTCTGTCAATTTCTTGTTAGCATTGTATGCATGTCTGTCAATTTCTTGTTAGCACTGTATGCATGTCTGTCAATTTCTTGTTAGCACTGTATGCATGTCTGTCGATTTTTTTTTAGCATTGTATGCATGTCTGTCAATTTCTTGTTAGCATTGTATGCATGTCTGTCAATTTCTTGTTAGCACTGTATGCATGTCTGTCAATTTCTTGTTAGCACTGTATGCATGTCTGTCGATTTCTTTTTAGCATTGTATGCATGTCTGTCAATTTCTTGTTAGCACTGTATGCATGTCTGTCAATTTCTTGTTAGCATTGTATGCATGTCTGTCAATGTCTTTTTAGTATTGTATGCATGTCTGTCAATTTCTTGTTAGCACTGTATGCATGTCTGTCAATTTCTTGTTAGCATTGTATGCATGTCTGTCGATTTCTTTTTAGCATTGTATGCATGTCTGTCGATTTCTTTTTAGCATTGTATGCATGTCTGTCAATGTCTTTTTAGTATTGTATGCATGTCTGTCAATGTCTTGTTAGCACTGTATGCATGTCTGTCAATGTCTTTTTAGTATTGTATGCATGTCTGTCAATGTCTTTTTAGTATTGTATGCATGTCTGTCAATGTCTTTTTAGTATTGTATGCATGTCTGTCAATTTCTTTTTAGCATTGTATGCATGTCTGTCAATTCCTTTTTAGTATTGTATGCATGTCTGTCAATGTCTTTTTAGTATTGTATGCATGTCTGTCAATTTCTTTTTAGCATTGTATGCATGTCTGTCAATGTCTTTTTAGCATTGTATGCATGTCTGTCAATGTCTTTTTAGCATTGTATGCATGTCTGTCGATTTCTTTTTGAAATGATGCAATGTCTTCATGATATCAGATTCAAACATGTTTTCCAAGGTCCTGTTGAATTGTATTGTAAAATCTGAGCTTTTATGACATATAAACTGGGCTAGGCACAGCTTGGAGAAATGGGAAAGAACACATTCTATAGGTCAGAAGTTTAACTTGCACTGTCTAACTGGTCTAATTTCTATATAAAATAACCAGATGTAAACTGAATACCTTCCATTTGTTGCCATACATACCCATGTACATTAACTGTGCAAAATTCTGATATCATGGCAAATTAACAACAGAGGAAATTTGAAGCTTGCATACTTAAGATATTGCCTATTTCTTTTAAGTCAATAATTTTGTAAATCACACATTAAAACTTATACTATAATAGTTCATCAACAGCCTTGCACACCTAAGATATTGCCTATTTCTTTTAAGTCAATAATCATGTAAATCATGCACTAAAACTTATACTATAGTTTCATCAACAAGCTTTATCGAACATGTATGCTTTATTATGGTTAATGTATTTATTTATTTATATATTTATTTCCAAGGATGCCATACGTGATGAATCCCATTTACAGGCTCCAACAATAAAATTGTACAAGACAAACACCACAAAATACACAAACTTAAAGTGTACTCGAAACGGAAGACGGACAAAAATTAAAAACATAAAATAAAATACCGCCAATGGTATTGTAGCACAACTGTACAGTTTTTAAAAATGTTTATCCATATGCTAGTCCATGCTAACAACAGGTATTCATTTGCTGAAGGACTATCAAGTTGAATATCCAACCATGTTGTTATCTTTGCAATGTGATTATTTGGCTGTTGCTATGAGCATGGTCATCTTGTTACATATATTTGCATACATTTTTTGAATGTTTTTGTTTACTTGTGTATGAATTCCTGATATCATCTTTGCGATATACAGTACGTGATTACTTAGCTGTTGCTATGGGTGTGGTCTTGTTGATGGGTAAATTTACATACATTTTTTGAATGTTTATTCAATTGTCTATTAATCCCTGTTATCTATGTGAAATATATGACCGTTTGATTGTTACTATGGACGTGGTCACATTTGCTAGGGATATTTGCATACATTTTTTGAATGTTTAGTCACTTGCCTACCAGATGATGTTATTTGACCAAAATATACTGCCATTTGGTTGTTAAGGGCGTGGTCATGGTTGCTAAGGCCTATTGTGTGAACATATATTGAAGAAAATCTGCAAAATAACACTTCTAGAAACATCTCACCAAGTTTCAGTCACATTGACCAAGTACTATTTGAGATATAAATTTTTGACCAAAATTCACACTGTTACACCTAATTTGCATATTACAGATGAGATCATTATATGCTTGATATTTCTTCATCTATACTACCACAGATGCATTAAATTTCAGCTCAATCTGCTGAGTAGTTTTGGAATTATAGTTTTTGACCAACAAGACACATTTTTAGCATTAATTTGCATATTACTGAGGGACTCATCATGTCATGAACAAATCTTAATTTACTCACCCCTAAGATTATTCCCATAAAATTTTATGCCAATCTGCCCAGTAGTTTTGGAGTTTTTTGACCAAAAATCACATTTTTTGACCCAACCCAACATCTCTAATGCAATCATTTTCATTTGAACAATTTCCCAACTAGACACCAGAAGTAACATGACCACCAAATATCAAAGCAATCAGTCCAGCAGGTTTTGACTTTAACACTCTCACTGGACAGATAATATCTATACATGTATTCCTATGCATTGTTTAAGCAATAAACTACCCCCTGGGGATGGTATACCAAGAGGTTTTGACCAGTGAATGAAATATTTGCATGAGCGAGAGGTAGTGCATATATTGGTCAAAACTGAGTGTATACCTTCCCCAGAGAGTGGTTTAGCGCTATTATATTATACCAGTATATTGAAAATATCGGAAACAAGATAGGAACTAACGTTTTCTAGTTTCATATGCGTGACTAATTTGCATAACAATAATGCTGCTTTCAAGACAGCTGATCTAGGCCTCAACCATTACATGACCATCGTGCTGCGGCCATGTCAGATTTTTACCAAAAAAAATATTCTTTATTCCGTTTTGGTAAACAGTATAAAATAAAAATGTGATGAATACACTGAAAATATTCCAACTATGAAGAAAGAATACATAATTTTGGGAGTATTTCAAATAATTGATAACATTTATACACGTATTGCTATGTGTAGTGTTCTCTATTGAAATACAGTTGAAAGTAATCTGTGGATTTGAAGTAGTCAACATCGACTACCACATCAACCAATATATACTGATAACCAATCAGGGATATAATTGTCATTGACATTGTATAACATTCATGGGATGTCCCTATCATCATTGCAACATGTGTCACCAGGTCTCTTGCCCATATATCGTACCCTTCTGACAGCTGGCCTACCTTCCTATCTATGTTCTATGGGGTCTGCTTCAACTAGAATCATCATGTGAAGTTTGACTGCCGCATTCCCGATTGAGTACAGTTTTGCTGTCAATAGAATCATTTTCACAGTCGGTGTCTTGAAATACACTTTCAACGGCTTCATTATAACAACCTCTTGTTGGCAAACACACTGGGACCACACAAGGCTGCCAGGCAGTGGACATGTCACAGTCCCAATGGCAAACATCATAATCAAATAGATTACATCCTGTTGATGAAACGCTTCAAGCCTTACATCAATATTGCAAGAACTAGAAGCTTCCCAGGAGCAGACATCAGCAGTAACCATAATTTGTTGATGATGACATTTGCCTCCACCTAAGGGATGACATCAAAATCAAAAACATCGTAATTACGCGTCCTCATGAGTAGCTACGAGTAGTTACTATGTACTACATGAAACAGGAGATAATGAGGTGTTCAAGTTCATGAATAACTGACAATAGATACATGTAATCAGTTCACTTTTCTTTGTTTCCCGTAAAGACGTCGTCTTTGAGCGTAGATGCGCGTAATTTTTTATCGCCAACACACAATAGATAGTGATTCTCACCTTCCGTGTTTCCAATGATGACATCGTCTTCTATCGTAGTTAATCATAGTTTGTGTGGTCCCAGTGTGTCACCTTCCGTGTTTCCAATGATGACATCGTCTACTATCGTAGTTGATCGTAGTTTGTCAGTTTTTTCTTTTATACATGTAAGTTTGAAAGAAATTGGTCAATGGAAATGGCTCCAGATGTACGCACGCATGCATGCATGCACGGAGCCCAATCTATAAGCCCTCATCCCGGACTAGGTCCAGTGGGGGCTAATTAGATTGTACCTGTTATAATGTTAACTCAATCTAAATATGCACTGCATGCGCCAATAAATTACAAAATTTACCTTGAAAATTGAAAATATTATTTGAGGGTTTGCATGCCATGGAAAAAGTTTCCATGTAATCATCACATGATGTTGACATGGCTGCAATCATGAATGTGTATGCCAGAACGAAGATCTTCAGCAAGGGCTTGCGTAACTTACGACCCAGTTTCAAAACTGAAAGATTTTCAATTTTGATTGAGAATGAAATAGTGAAGAAATCATATGAATTTATCTTGGCGAATTCTCCAGCAAGATTACCCACAGATGTGGTCTGATTTATAGTGGTATTGAATGGCCAATGTGCAAAAAGACACACACATTCCAAAAATCAACCCCCCCCCCCCCCCACACACACACACACACAGACTTTTCATCCCTAAAATATAACCTTCCTTACGGAGGTAAATATGAGAATGAAAAGTGAGATCATAAAGACATAAATAAACAATGAATACAGTGATATGGAACAATCAATTCACAATGGTACTTACATTTTTCTGATTTAGTCATTTCTTGTGGGTTTTTGGTTGATGAACCACAACCCATGGTGATGCAATATGATCTTTTAGTGTCTGTAATTTACAGCACTCATTTATGTATGAATGCAACAAATGTGTTAAATCCTTGATGAGTAGATTGGTAATACACGTGTCTGCTTAAACTTCTGTCGTAATTTAATCACAATAACATCAGAGTTCCACCTTAGGATGCCTGCATTGAAGGATCCACTATTTAATGATAATTCCTAATTGAAGAAGTCTTCATCTTGGGGTAACTGAAGTCCTTAGCATGGTTGGATGCATTGTAACATTCTGTAGTTTTTCATGTGTATTCACAAAATTGATATCTCAAGCAATTTCACACACTTGGCTCTGTAAAGGGACTGACAATTGTGACTTGTTGAACAAGTACAAAATCAAACATCACTTGTTGTTTACACCCACCAGCATAAAATAAACCGAACTTATCGCAGGCACAACACTACTCATACAAATGTACACAGTGAAGTAGCTGATAAAAATTACCACTGCCTGGCATGCTGTTTTTAATATTGAGACCTGCAGGAGTTATTTGAAGGATAGTATGATCATGATTTGGTACATGATTATCAGACTTTCCATGTGCAATGATCCTCCTGTACTGTGCTCGGTCACACTGGGGATCTGTTCTGTTGTGATAGCACCCAGGGTGATTGGTTTCCCCTCCTAGGTCTTGTCTTGTAATATTTCATTCACACTCTATCCATCTTTCTTCTTGTAAACAAACAGAACTGCTTCTTTATCCAAAACCATACAATTCTGTCAACAGTTTTTTAAAAATCTTCTCAGATACTGTTCAAATTACCTGCAATGAAGAAAATTCATTTTGTAGTTATTAACATTTTTTACACTCTGATTATTTCTTTTATGACATTCAAAAACAAAATTGTCAACATCAACCATAATAGATGGAACAGGTCATAGATGGAACAGGTCTACCCATCTGTTGTCATGGCCATGATAGTTGAACTTGAGGTGCACTCATTAAGAATTTTGGGTCAACTGTTATTACATATATGTTTTTTATAACAATTAATTTTCACCATATTATCCTACATTTGTATGCAACCAAATGAGTTTCACACTTTTGTGAGGTGAGGTTCAGAGTTCTTATTGAGTTAGGTGTGGAATTGTTTTTTCCTAGGGTATTACCTATACTATAGGAGCTAAATTAGCTAAACTAGATACACATACCTAAACTACATGACTTTAGTTGATATATTTTGTTCTAAATTTTATAAACTATACATTAATTTCACCTAGTAAAACAAAATTTTACAAGGATATATTCATTAATTATCCGATCTAAATATCTTTCTAAACTTTTTAAACTTGATAAACTATCCGTTATTTAGATGGGCCATTCTCAGTGAAAACGCTTTACAAGGATATATGGGATCTTTTCAAGCATGTCTGAGTTATGGCTTTGGACATGGCAAATTCGCAAACAAAATGGCTGCTAGGCGGCCATATTGGATCGTATCATGAAACAAATTGACGTGCATATGTATGCCATTGAATGTTGCCCCCGTACCAAGTTTGAAAAAAATTGGTCCAGGCATCTCCAAGAAACGGCTGCGAACGGACGGACGGATACACAGACGCACGGACACACGGACGCACGGACGCCAGACAGACGGTACCCAATCCATAAGTCCCTGTCCCGGACTTCGTCCGGCGGGGACTAATTAAGGGTCAACGTGAAAATCTAGGTGGGGTCAGGTAACCGGAACCAATCAATTTTTTTTACGCCTTAGTTTTTGAGTTATGCCATAAAATTTCATTTTTATAAATTTTAACTACAAATATGGCTCTTATTGTGCTAAACAAGTGACATACATATGTCCCATATGACATGTCACCTTTGTGCCAAGTTTGAAAGAAATTGGATATGACATGTTTGAGAAATGACATAGTATGGAGGGTCAAACTGCAAGGAGATAAACAAAACTGGGATAAATTCAAGAATACATATGTACCTGACAGGAAGTTGACAAAGAACTTAGGAAAGCAAATATAGAATACTTATCCGAACTCTCGTCATCAGAAGACAAGGAAAAGTTCTGGAGCTACATAAGAGCAAGGAAGAAAGACAATGTAGAAATACAGTCACTCAAAGTACAACAGAAAATAATATCAGATGACCAAACAAAAGTGGAAACACTAGTAGACCAATTTCAAAGTGTATTCACACCTGAAGACCCAAAATTACCAAGTCAACCAACCACTCCGTTCCCTGATATGCCCAACATCACTATTGCTGAGGAAGGTGTGGAAAAACTACTCGCCACCCTAAAGTCTGACAAGGCCGCTGGCCCAGACAACATTCCAAACAGAGCTCTCAAGATTGCAGCTACAGAAATCGCACGAACTTTACAATACATCTTCGGCAAGTATAAACCAGGGTGAACTACCAGAAGACTGGAAACAGGCCAATGTCGCACCAATATTCAACAAGCGACCTATCGGTCAGAATAGCTCCGCTGGTTTTTTTTTATTTTACTTTTTATTTTGGTGACATGTAGAAGTGGTTCAGTTCTTCAGCTCTTCACTATGCAGTTTTGTTTTAGCGATGCAATAAAGTGGTTAGTGGTTATATATGATGTCTCACTATAAACACATTTTACACAGAAGTTGGTAATGTATTGTACTTTTATACCATAGTCACCATTTTATAACAAAAATCTACTGTTACAGGGATCACCCTGGCTCCAGAGCTGCATGAGCCAATGTCCCATTTGGAGAAAATGAGTGAGACAATTTGAAAACTGTGTGGGACGGAAGTAAAAATATGGCAACTGTATGTGCGTCATGTGTATATTATACTGGTATACACTGTAACACACACACACACACACACACACACACACTCACACACATATATATATAATTGTGATCATAAGCCTATGGATTTCATATCAACTTTCATACTAGAATTTGCTACTGTACAAATAAACACAGTACATACACATCAACATATTAACTTCATGAAACATTTATTTCATAGGAAAATACCACGTCAACGGTCTATAACTCCTATACTTGTCTTGCATTGTACATCATTGTCCTTAACTGTAGATTTCTGCGAAGGTAGCAGATCATTTCTCCCTTGTCCTTATCGTGACGCAAAAACGACCCATACATAGCCAGCCAATTATTTTGAAATTTCCGGTTTGTCTTGCGACCTACACCAGGACATACCCATTCTTCGTCCTCACTAGCGAATGTAGTCGAATCCAGATTAGTTCCCAGCGAAGGAGTAACTTTTGTACAATAGTCCAAGATAGAGCATTTGCGTTTCTTGGTCCCACTCGTACCAATCTGATATTTGATAGGCTGGTTTTCCTGTATTTACCTTTATTCCATCGTTATTGCGTCTTTTTCGTGAGTTTTTTCCCCCGGGGAAAAAAACTCACGAAAAAGACGCAATAACGATGGAATAAAGGTAAATACAGGAAAACCAGCCTATCTAATATCAGATTTTAATCAGATTGCACTCGTACTGGCACCCGACGTCTTTGAAAGCTCCATTACGTACACATGTACGTGTGACTAATCAGTAATGAACATTTACTGTATCAACTCCGTTGATTTGTCGATGAGCGCCTGCCTTCATGTCGGCAACCAATCATAGACACTGTTTGAAAGGGGCATGATGCAGATAAACCTTGCCGCCTGAGGGCAGCAAAAGACATGCGTAGTATGCGCCTTGTACGTTTGTAGTAAACAAAAGCTTAGATATGATGTCGCGTATCTATCACAGTGACGCGCTATTAGTATCGACGGTGCGATTTTGTGTCCCAATTGAGTTTTCTGGACGCGATATTTTTGTTTTTACAGCGCAAATAGCGCGTGATTGCAGCCCAGAGTGATCCCTGCTGTTATGAAAAATTGCACAAAATCTCTGAAAAAAATTACTGGGAAATGCACACAAGAAAAAGAAAAAAAAAGAGGATTTTGAGGTTGGCTATAAATAATTCCAGTGTCTTACAGCTTTAACCCTGGAAAATTTTAATGATGAATGAAATAAACTAGGGATCTAAAATAATTTTGAGGCAATTTGAATTTCAATTTTCTAACAAATTTACCAAGTCAACAACATTCAACTTGTACTAGTTGTAGTAGATATATATAGGGAAGAAATGTATTAATCGCCATCTTAGTTTCCGTACGGCAACAATCCCAAGTACCCGAAAGAGTCATTCTCAGCCAATTCAGGGTTTGACACTAGAGTAAAAAAGTCACTATCCCACAGGACTAGAAAAATTGATAACGTAGTAGTCCTGCAAAAAATTTGGTGGTCCTATCTTTAAGTGCTTTCGCTTGTTCACTTAGGTTCTTCATCTTTCTTAGTTTTTGCCCTACTTCTAATTCACTTTTCCAAACCCCATATTTATTTCAAACCCTGTGTTGTAATTGAACTGTCTATTTCTTTGTAGTTGTTTGTGCATCATCAACTCCTTACTGTAATTTTATTCTCTTTTTTATGTTTTGGAGCTTCTTCTCTTTTTTTGTTGCTTTATGTGAGTAGTTTGTCTTAATTGGGGGGGGGGGGGGAGTAATAAGATATTATGTGGTCTTATTTCTAGCTTAAATACTACATAACATTTCTGGTACACATTGATCCAACTATTGCATTTTTAAAAGACAAAAAATTACCTTACATAGAGCAAATCTTTATAGTGTTGTCCTTAGTGCATATTTGAATGTATTTACAACATAAAAATAAATAAATTTGAAGGTTATCAGCAGTTACAGCAAAATTTTGTTTCTAATTACATGTACAAGTCACTTCGTCTATTTTCATGTCTATGTACTTCCGAGTTGACATAAACGTTAAACGTGATACAGTCGGCCCTATAATTACTAAGAAATGACAAAACCGTTCGCAAAATAAAGTTCAGGATTTTAATTTTTCAAACTGAATATCAATATCCACTACACATTCAATAACTAGTTTCGGGTATTTAGAAATGTGCCCCAAAACATGAACACGGAACACGGAATCGTGTCAGTGTTACTAGCCAAGTTAGCAGTTTCATTGTAGGCTGTAAGTTGTACCAGTAAAAAAAACGATCATCACATCATGTAAGAAGTACAAAAACATAGAACACATTGTTTTCTTGCTGAATAAACTCACTGAAATAACAATACGGTCAAATTGCGTCTTCGATTTTGACAGCCACCATTATGATTGAGCTTCACTTAGTTCCGCTGAACGTGGCCGGGCCCGGGCGAACGCTGACATCCAGTTTGTACAGCGGTTTTACAAAGGGAGCTCGTCAATAACCTACCGAATAATTAACTCAGAAACGTAGTTTAAATACTAACTGATCTAAAAATTACTGTTTAGAAAGACTACACATCCGTACATAAATACGAAATCGTGCGACAAAGATTTCAACTTTACTAATTTACTTGTTACAGTGTAGAGGCCAGCCTTACCCTTATTATACACATATCATCGTACAACTAATTTTATTGGCTATAATATTAGCTACATTTGAAAGGTCTCACTTGATTGGCTCACCCTTCGCTATTCCCGTTTTCAAGAGACACCCCGCCAGAATAAAGTGCCACGTAGTACAGCAATGGCACGAGATCGCCTGTTGGGCAACTTTCCCACTGGGTGTGCTTTTCGAAAACTACACAACACATGATAAGCTTTTATGACAGGGAATCATAGAAAATCTACCCCGTTTCCAAACTAATCGTAATTTTATCGCGAATAGACAACCGGAGTTGGTCAGAATAGCAAATTAAAAATCAAATGAATTTTACTATGACCGTGAATTCATATAACCGGTGGTTTGAATTCTGAGGTCCCTAATATACCTATCGAAAAGACACTATCCCGTCGGACTACCTGCAATGGGCATTTTAGTAACATCTCACTTGATCGTGAGGTGCATATACTGGAATGAACCATTCTGTAGGAGGGGTGGAGAATTTGGATTGAAGTTTACAACCCTTTTTCGAACAAATATTTGTCATTTGGGCGCACAATGCGTAGAATTAAGACTATAGCATATATTACATTGCTTGTTTGACGTCAATAGTGTCTTTTGAAAAGTTGCACTTTACCTAAAGTCTCGCGGACTGATTTCCAATATGGCGTCGGTCATAATGCTCATTAACATATTCATTTTTTTTTCAAATTACAAAAAAAAAATCATGAAAAATAGTAGAGACGATGTGCTGACTTGAAATTAACAAATCTAAGTAAGCTACCCTCTGTGCATCAACACACCAGATATCAAAGCAATCTGACTTAAAGTTTATGAGGAGTTGATAAAAAATGTCATTTTTGGAAAAAAAATCATACAAAATTGAAAATGGCACAGATCAACTTGGCATGAACAAATCTGAATAGCCTTCCCCCAGGGAACATGCACACCAAATATCGAAGTATTCTGGCTGTTACTTTCAGAGAAGATAGTGAAAATATAAAAGTTTGACGGACACCTATGATTCACCTATACACTCTATACTCTATACAACCCATACCTAAAGCTACGCTTTCAGCTTTCGCTGACAGCAGAGCTAAAAAAAAAGGATCCAAATCAGACCCAGCAACTACAGACCAATTTCATTAACATGCATTTATGTATGGGTACCTCTGAAGGTACTATGCGACCCAAAGTTCTACGAGCAGTTTATACATGTAGTAGCAGATGCTGTATGCGACCCAAAGTGCTTTTGGCAGAAGCTATCTTAGACAAGAGTGCGACTACATTTGTATGTAGCACTTGCCATCTGCAATGAAAGTGATACTGATGTCTCTTTGTAGCAAAAGTATTCTGCGACAACATGGACAATGAGTACCTTCACCCCACTCACAGTATATCACTATATACTGTAATTTATCAATTTACCGCGAGTTCGATATAAAACTGCGGTAAACTTATAGTGTTTTATTTACCCAAAAGCACAAATGAACATTACAGATACACATACAAAAATACTATTTCGTGGGTAAATAGGGGAATCGGGATTTAGCTTACAGCTATTCAAGCCTGTCCCCTACCATAGTTATATACAATGTTTGACAGCAAAGTGATATAGCAAAAGGAAATACATAGTACCTCGGAGTTCATAGTACTTATGAAGAACATACGGTAACAATAAATTGTACAGTGGTTTAATTTACTCTTCTAGAAGAAATTGTTTATAAGATCGCTTAAATTCGTTTAGCGTATTGATACATCTTATGTTGACAGGGATGCTATTCCAGATTTTTGCCCCTGAGAAGGAGAAAGAAAACTGACCTGAGTTTGTTCTGGCATAATATGGATAAATATTTTGATATGAACAGAGTCTTGTATTGTAGTTATGGTGTGAAGGTTCAAAATAATCATACAAAGTGTGTGGTGATAGTTGATGGATCAAGCCATAAATAAAGGAACCTATCAAATATCTATGCAGTTTAAAAACATCTAGAATATTCAACTGAGCAAACAAAGGAGATGAGTGATCCGTTGGAAATTTAAACAAAACTGTTCGAACAATCATTATCTGTGACATTAATATACGATTTAGATGTGATGAATAAGTGTTACCCCAAACCTCAAGGCCATAGTTGATATGGGGGAATATGAATGTGTTGTACAAGAGTAGTAAAATGTGTAATGGTAATATATGTCTAAGTCGATACAAAATCCCACACTTTATTCTGATTAGCTTGTTTACCTTTTTGATGTGGTCGGACCAAGAGAGATGTTTGTCTAAAGTAATTCCCACAAAGGTGACAACATCCTCCTCCTTGATGCTTTTGCCTTGTAATGTGATATCACCAATCAAATTTACTTTCTTTTTGCACCCTCTAAATACGATAAAATTTGATTTTTCACTATTTATTGTCAATTTGTTTGTATTGCACCAACGTTGAACCTCGTGTAATTGACCCGAAACATGATCCAAATTAATTTCCCCAAACTGTAGACTAGTAGTGTAGCAATTTTCTCCTTGTCTTCCTCCGCTAGCTACGGAACTGCTATATAACGTGGAAGTCAAAGAAGTCTTTTTTTTCAGAATTTCTCTCACCACTTTAAAGAATAAATACATCGTTCATTTATATGTCGGATTTAAATATCCAAAATATTGTTTTGTAACACAAAGAGTACACTAATCACTACGTAGTCTTGAACATGAAGTGCCGACATATTTGTTTGTCAAGATTCGGCAGCGGCCATTTTTCATTCAATAAGCAGTATTTATTCGACAGATTTGAGCATTTTTTGTGTGAAATGGGTATTTGTAACTAGAACTTAAGTTGGGGAATGCCACATTGACATCGTGGAAGAGGGTGATATTTCCATGACACTTATACATTTGTAAAAGATGCCTGATAGCTCTCCGGGCAAGTTACATCTATTGTCTACCTTTTAACGAATTGTGTGGTTGGCGCTCGTACTAGCAGTAGTACTCAGTGCAATAACTGTAGCTTTATTTTTATTTATAATCCATTTTTATATTGTATTTTGAGTGACTCAACATTTTTCGTTTTACTTTTTTCTTGCGTGATTTGCAATGAAAAACAAACAGAGTGCGGAGGATCAAGACAGAGCGATGATGTATGTGTGGCTGTGGAAGTTGTAACATTAGGCTTGAAACAATGCCATGGAGTACGAGAATACAAACGTATGCGCGTTTGTCTGTCCATCAATGATGTATTTTGTTTGTGTCCTTAGTAGCGAGAAATGTTGTGCTGGACACTTATTACGCAGTTTATAGTACACTACTAGTCTGTTTGTCACATGTGCAAAACACATTTACCATACTACGACCATGGAAGTACATTGTATATATTTCCATGCTATGCTTTATTTTGCTTCCTTGTCAAGTTCCGATCGAGATCTGCTCCTCTCGCTTGCTATGTAGGAGGTACATAACTGTGGTATCCGTTATAAAACTTCGACACGTTCGGATGTGGGATTAAACTGGTTTATTACTCAGACTACTAAGACGCACTACAATATACACGAAGTTCCTAAACGTATACACTTGTCGTCAAAACATATATTTGATTGCCCGCGTAATCAGGCACAATGAATTGTTTTACAAAAGGGTCAAAGGTCATATGGATTCTGTATACACTACATCCCTCCTTTCCTTATCTTGTTTGCATTAAACTTATCTTGTTTGCATTAAAGTTCTTTCTCAATATAGTTCTACTATTGTTCATCATGTCATGGCAAGTATTCAATATCATCATGCTTGAATCCCATATAGGTTAACTCGTAAACTTTAACTCTGAAATTCAAAATGTTCAACAGTTCTGTAAACTTTAACCGTGAAATTCAACAGTGTTCAACAGTTCCGTAAACTTTAAGCTCTGAAGTTTAACAGTGTTCAACAGTTCCGTAAAACAAATATTAAAGATTGTCATGCGGCAATATTCACTGTTCATAACAGTCCATAATGCTAAATATAAAATAATGTCTATGGTTAATAACAGTCCATGAGGCTACATATCGACAGTCCATGGTTAATAACAACAGTCCATGAGGCTAAATATATCAACAGTCCATGGTTAATAACAACAGTCCATAAGGCTAGATATTAAGTGTTCACAAACTGTTCGGTTCATAACAATTGTTGTTAAGTATTCAAAACCACAAAGTCATCATATTTCTTAGGCATTTTAATAATTCTCCTTGGCCTGACTCTGCTGGGTTGCTGGGCTGGACTATTCACACTGCTGGTAGGTGAACTTGTAACTTCTGTTTGTTCGTTTTGTTCATCCGGCTCCTCATTTACTTGTGGAGGTGTCTTTTCCACACTGTTTTCTATCGGATCCCTCCCAATATACTTCTTCACATGAGTAACATTACGTTTGTACTCAACTTCCTCTTTGCTGCGTACTGTCACTTCTCCGCCTTCTTTCTTCAACACTTCATATGCATTTGGATCGAAGTTCGGTGATAGTTTATTAGTTTTTGTGTTCTTCATCAAAACTTTGTCACCAACTTCGATCTGACTATCAGTTGCGTGTCTCTTTGCATCTGCATATTCTTTGCTGGACAGTTTTCTTGACCAGTCTCTATCACGAACTTCTTCATTAGTCACTGACTGTTCTCGACGTAGATCTGGTAACTTTGTCTTCATCTCACGGCCAAACATAAGGTTATATGGACTTGCTCCTGTTGTGACCTGAGGTGTTGACCGGTAAGCAATTAGAAACTTCGACAATTCTAGCTTCCAATCCTGCTTTTCAACTTGAGCGATACGCAAAACTTTCATAAGTGATCTGTTCTGGCGCTCTACTTCTCCATTTGCCTGCGGCCATAATGGTGTTGTTTTCCGGTGTTCAATTCCGTTTTCTCTGAGGAATGATTCAAATTCATCCGAGACGAATTGCGGTCCGTTGTCTGCTCTGAGCGAATATGGTACACCAAAACGTGAGAATATTGGTATCAGCTCATTGATTACTTGTTGTGGACCTCAGGATTGCAACTTCATAGAATCTACTGTAGTAATCAACTATGACTAATATACTTTCACCTGAGGGCAATGGACCTAATAAATCTGCACTGCAATCTTGCCATGGACCGCTTGGTGGAATAACACGAGGCATAGGTTCCGGTGCTGTATATTCTCCCACAACTTGACAACCATGACATGTCTTGCACCTCCGTTCTGCTCCTTTATCTATTTTTGGCCACCATACCATTGTACGAAGTCTGTTCTTCATCTTCACTATTCCCTGGTGTCCCTCGTGTGCTATTTCTAACACTTGATTTCTCAATACTTCAGGAATCACAATTCTGGTTCCTCTCAGTAACAGTTCTCCGATTACACATAACTCTTCCTTTACATGTAAGTATCCTTGTATCTTACACTTACTCCAATCTCCGGTTCTGACACATTGTTTGATATTGTTCAGTTCAGAATCATTAGCTGAGGCTCTCTCTATTTCTCTTGCTGTCAAAACAATTGGTACACTTTTCTCTGCTACTGCCCGAACGTAGTCATACTCCTCTCCTTTATCACGATGTGTTCTGGAGTTCAGTCATGACAACACGTCTGCAATGTTTGTCTTTCCTGGTCGGTACACAACCTTGAAATCATAGGCTTGTAGACGTAATACCTATCTCTCAATTCGTGCTGAGGGCTTAGATCTACTGGTATAGATATACTCTAATGGTTTGTGATCTGTTTCAAGTTCAAATTCTCTGCCAAATATGTATAAGTTGAATCTTTCACACGCCCATACTAATGCTAAGGCTTCTTTCTCTGTCTGGCTATACCGCTGCTCTACCTCAGTAAGTCGTCGTGATGCATAGGAAATTACACACCATTCATCATTTTGTAACTGCATCAGCACTGCACCAAGTCCTACTGGTGATGCATCGGCTACTATTCTTGTCTCGCTGTCTACTCTGAAGTATGCTAATGTCTCTGTCTTAGTAATCAGTTTCTTCAGCTCCTCGAATGCTGTTGTTGTTCTTCACCCCACTCGAATTTGACATCCTTCCGTACAAGTTTCTGTATTGGTTCAGCAACAGATGACAAATTTGGTACAAACTTAGCTACAAACTGTACCAGTCCCATAAATGATCTTGCCTCACTAGCTGTTTTAGGGGCTCTGCATCTTGAATTGCAACTTTCTCTTCACTTGGGTTAATACCCCTCTGTGTTACTTCATGTCCAAAGAAAGTCAGTTTAGACAGACGAAATTTGCACTTTCTGGCATTCAGTGTTAATCCAACTTCTTTCAGTCGGTTCAGTACAGCAATCAATCTCGTGTCATGTTCTATGACATCCTTTCCGTGTACCAGCAGATCATCCGCAATATTAGCTACTCCTTTGCAGCCTCGCAGAACATCTCTGATTATTTTCTGGTATTTCTCTGGTGCTGAGGAAACGCCAAACATCAACCGTGTATACCTGTATAACTATAAGCCTCTATGTGTAGCAAACGTTGTGATGTGTCTGCTTTCTTCACTCAACTTGATTTGGTGAAAACCCCACTTTAAGTCTAAACGACTAAAGACTGTACTGCCATTTAAATCGTGAAGCAGTTCTTCTATTGACGGCATGGGCTGACATTCTCTAACAATCGCTTCGTTTGCGCGTCTCATGTCGACACAAATTCGTAAATCTCCATCTGATTTTGGTACTACCGGTACTACCAATGGAGATACCCATCCGGTTGGACCTTCCGGTATTTCCTCAATTATATTGCCTTCCAGTAGCTCATCAAGCTTTTCATCCACCTTTTGTCGCAATCCATATGGAATTCTCCTCACTGGCTGTGCCACTGGTTTTATAGCTGCATCTATATTTAGTTTCAGTTCATAGTCCTTCAACAGACCAACACCATTTAATACAACTTTGTATTCTTCCATTATTTCTCCCGTGAATTTATTGTCCACTGTGTTAACATGAATTGGACCAACACGTAGCAAATTCAGTATTTCAGCTGTTTTTCTGCATAATAAACTCTTGCCTTCACCCTCTATGACTACAAAATCTGCCTTGCACATAGAATTATTTGGAGACACCACTACTGCTGTGAATGTTCCAAGTGTAGGTAGAGGTTTAGTACTTCCATATGCAAATAGTACAGTTGCAGTTTTCCGTGATGTACACTTGATACCTTGAGTTTTCAACCACTGCCAAGTTTTCTGGTCAACTAAGGTACATGTTGCTCCGGAATCTATCAGTACATTTTGTAGTTTGACTCCTCCAACATTCAGTGTGACAGTTCCTGTATGTACAGTTGATTCATCACCCACTGAGAAAGCATGGTAGTGTTGAGTTTCTCTGACTGTAGTTTCTTCTCCCTCGTTAGTATTCCTACATGTATCTCCTCTTACATAGTTGGTATTTGTACTGCCGTTTCTATTGTGTTTACCCTTTGATCGATCAACAGTGCTTCTTTGTTTACTGTACGCTTGTTTTGGACACTTCACTTTAAAATGTCCTGTTTCTCCACACTGTCTACACTTCTGATCTCTTGCTGGACATCTCTGATCTCTCGCAAAGTGACCTATACGTCCACAGTTATAACAAGTTTTCTTATTTCCACCAACCTGTTTTCCGTTACTTCTACCGCCGTACCGGGAACGAACGTCTCCTTTAGTACTGTTACTAATGGCATTTACTTGATCAGGGCCTTTGGTCTCACTCATCATTTTCAATTGAGAATCAACGGCTTCTTGTGCTCGAGCGATTGCAAGTAAATCACCGAGTTTGACGCTGCCATCTTTTTCTAGAAACCTGCGGCGTAACTTTGTCGAGTAACACTTATCAATCAGCTGATCTCTAATGTATTCATCCTCCCTTTCTCCGAAATCGCAAGTAGTTGCGCGTTGTCTGAGTCTACACACAAATTTATCGACAGTTTCTTCACTTGATTGTACAATTTGTCGAAATAAATGTCTCTTGAATGGTACGTTAGCTTTGGGTATGAAATAATCGTTCAATACCTTCATAGTGTCTTTGTACTCTTTCTCCGTATCTTCGCCAACTAGCGTGAAGTAAATTTCTTGTACTTCGAGTCCCGCCGTATGTAATAGAAGTGCTCTCTTCTGTGCGTCCGCTGTGATACCCTTTCCGATCAAATATAACTCGAATGCCCTTCTCCATTTCTTCCATCTCTGAGAAGTTGAATGGGGATCGTCTTTGATGTCAAATGCTTGAAGACCGCCAATATCCGCCGTCATCATTACCGCATTGCAGCTGGCTGCTCCGCCATTTGCATTATCCCTTGACATCTCGTCTGCAGAAAGTGTAACTTTTACTCACTGAAAAAGTTGTCTTTAGGGTTCACAAAAACTTCAACTTGAGTTCGATCGGTTCCTTGATATCCTCGTCGCCAAATGTGGTATCCGTTATAAAACTTCGACACGTTCGGATGTGGGATTAAACTGGTTTATTACTCAGACTACTAAGACGCACTACAATATACACGAAGTTCCTAAACGTACATGTATACACTTGTCATCAAAAAGGGTCAAAGGTCATATGTATTCTGTATACACTACAATAACCAATGTGACAGCTCTACGAAAAGTATTAGTCGAGTCCTGAGCAAGTTACACCCAGAATAAAAAATGTGAAGGGCCGTCATCTTCGAACATCAAATGTATAACACTGAATGACGGATGTGAATGACGAATTTACTTTGCTTCCTTGCAAGCTAGTATCCATTCGTCGTGGTCACACTCGACTCCTTGTTTCCAATGCTTGCACTGTCTTTTCAAACATGGATGTATTAGTGCATGGTTCAAACATCGATGTGACAAAATTGAGAACACATGTACATAAAGTTTATTAAGCATAAAAATGAGAATTCATGTTGTCATCGAGCTTCAAAGGTAACACCAAACGGCAGATGTTGATCATTACATTGCATTGGTCATGATCAAACATCAGTCACACGCCGATTCTGAGTACCGTACGCCACAAAGTCACCCTTTTATCGACTGGAAAGCGTGAAGCGGACTGGGCACTTGTTTAATTAGAAGTGCAAATTGCCCGGCCGTGGTGCGCATACGTAACATGATCAAAGGTCTGTTACACGATCTAGTGTCCTTTGACACAAACAGCCGCAGTGTTGATAGGCGAAGGGGTCAAAGTATTGTCGATCAAAGCCAAGTGTACACATTTTGTAATACGTCAATGGGTTTGTTTGTTGAAAAAAATGGCATGATGTGATTATCGGTCTAAATTTATGAAATTGCAACATGCATATGCAAAGCATGTACATGTATACATAAATCCCCAGTCGCTGTTATTCCTTCCACTTTCATCTATGATCTAGACTGAATGACCGATCGTCCTTGCTGCTCGTTGAGATATACCGAATTTATATGCCCAGTTGCTGCTATCCGTAGTCATTGCTCATCTAGACTATCATCTTTGCTGTTTTGGTGAGATCTATCGATCTATCAAAATTGTATTTGGTTTGATTTTTCCAATAATCTATTGGTAATATTTGAATTTCAAGGTTAACAGTACATCATATTTTTAAATCAAAATAACTCAGAAGAAATTTGTTTTAAATTTCACCATATAAACTACCTGTACCTTGTCAAGTTGACAATAATTACAGTGCAGAAAAAAAACACCAGCACCCACAGTCATCACAACACAAAACACAGCCACAACATTCGCTACAACAACCACAATATGGCACAACAGCTACCAATACAAGGTACACCAACCTTGGACCAACTACAATGTATTACCAACTGGTCTACATGAAAGATTTCATAGCAAAAATTGTTGTACTTTTAAATTATATGATAATTAATCTCCTATGTTTGTGATACACATACACAGTTCGTGTATAGTCCAAATTTAGACACTACAGTTCATCTAATGCGCATGCTCAGAACTCAGGCTGGATAATTATGAATATTCATAAGCGTAATGCGGAAGTATTGTACACGGAGTGACGGTCGGCGATTTTCGGCCTGTTTTGACGGCTATGGGCCACCCATTCGGTCATATTCGGATGTGAATATATTAAGAAGAGGTCATTTTACACAATGGCCGAGTGTCAAAGGGGTAAGTTCAAAACTTTGCAAGTTACGGTCGATCGAATTTCGCTTGCTGTTCACGCAAGTAACTACAAATGGTGGCAGGTTTTTGTCGCCTAGTCATCAAGTAATAGCACATGTCTTTCTTGAGTGTTTCTCTAGAGTAGATGTCATTGTAAAGTAGATATTTTTGACCAGCCCCGTGCCTGAAAAAGTCAGCTTTCCATCGATGTATAACACGTTACTCCTAGTCAACAGGGAAAAATGGGGAAAACTTTTTAAATGTCATTGGTCATGTTGATCTTGTGTTGAAACCACTGAAACATCTACCACCACGATGTATATGACTAAACTTGGATGTCTACGTCTTATCGATCTCCCATGTGATGAATCTACGTACTAATTTTTGGGTAATTTACCATCCAACAAGACATAAACACGATAAATGATCACTATGTTTACATTAATTCAGTGGTGTAACCAACTTGTTGCGAAAGTGACTGCATGTTTGTAACTACTATTTATAATATATCATTATTTCACAGATTCAAAACTTATTGAAGCAGCTGTTGAGAAAGTGTGTAATAGTGATTAAAAATTTGAATTTTCTGAGACATTTAACAAAAAGGCAACAAAAAAATAAAAACTCATAGAATTCTACAAGGAACCTGAGAACTTCATTGTAGTAGAAGCAGCTGAACAGTTGGCAAAACTTGAAGAACCTGGAAATTTGGACTGAACAAAACCCTGTAAAGGGAATAACTGGAGGGGTTTATGTGTTTTGCATGACAACGGCTTGTATCACACCCAACCAAAATTGAAAATGTACATACAGTAAAACTTGTCTAAACCGAACACCCATGGGACTGAAAAAGTTTTGTTTAGAGAGGTGTTTGGTTTATAGAGGTTTGTGTTAAATTGTTTCTATGGGCAAGGGACTAAAATAACTTTGGTATAGACAGTGTTCCAGTTTAGATAGGATTTGGTTTCGACAGGTTTTAATGTATATATATTCTATTGTGAAAACACCAAGAGCACACTGAAAGCTCATGTAAGTTTTCAAATATATGACTGGTAAAAGACGTCTCAGCATAGCATACACCCTGATTGAGCTAATGTGTGATGCAAGGTTTGTTAACATTTTTGTATTGCTAGTCTGTTTTGGGACCTGAGAGAAAGACAATTAAAATGTTATTAGTTTAAATGTTATCGAGGCACGTTAGTAAATCGGTATATTCACTGGGAAATCGTGCTTGCAGTCGTTCGATTAGATGCGTTATGAAGCCACGCCTTACATTTGCATAACCTTGGATATGATTTGCAGCTGTGTAAGTCAGAGAATGACCACGATACACATTGTTATCAATTTCCCTCGTAAGCATGGTCTCATGTTCGCCTAAACTGTCCGGTTCTAATAAAAGCTGTAGGGATGCGATAGTTGATTGGACCATCGGTTCAATAGTAGCCAAGTTGACATCTTCTCGTTGGAATACAAGATTGCAGCGGTCCATGATTGGCAGTACGTCCATCAGCAAATGCGTGATGGCCAGGAACGAGTACTGTTTGATCTGCTTTAAAAGACCGCTAGCAACTGCGTTGTCACGTTGAGATGCTTCTTCGTCGAATTCCATGACAAGCGCTGGCCAGTTATCATAAATTCCCTTGACGGCTCGGCCGAAAGAAAGCCATCGCACTGAGCAAGGCTCCTTTAAACTCAGAACATCTTCGGTATTGAGAATTTTATTTAATTCTCGCAATCTCTGGTATCGTGTGGCAGAATACTTGAAAAAGTTGAAAATGTTATTCACGGTCTTTTTATACTCGGTAATTTTCTTTACACTGCGACTAGCATCGGCTGCTGCAAGTGCCAACCGGTGTGCGACACAATGGACATGGATAAGATATACGTTTTGACGTTTCAAACGTACGCCGACACCGTTATGTCTACCCGTCATGACGGAAGCCCCGTCAGAGCCGAGACCCATGACTTTCGATATTTCAATTCCATGATCACCGAGCACTTCTAACATTTTGTCAGCTACTGTTTCGGCAGTACCGTTTAAAACAGTGTAGTTCCCAATAAATATAGTACGGGGTTTTCCATCATCAACGATTTTCAGAAATATGATCAGCTTCTTATGAACTGTTACATTGACTGTTTCGTCAACGAGTATGCCAACAAATGGCGAATCCGATATTTTCTGAGAAATTTCTTCACGTACTGTGTCAGCTAATGCTCTTTGCATGGATGTAACACTGTCGTGGTGCGTATAAGTCTCCGTTTTCAAACATTCGCATCCGTTTTCACGTTGCAGTTCTATCAACGAGACAAATTTTCGGTCGGGTATCTCCTCCTTAGCCATGTAATAGACGGTACGAAGAACTGCTCGCTGTTTGTCCTTACTTTCGGAAAGTCCTTTACTTGAAAAGTTGCGCATTAAATTCTGTGATGGTCTCACCACTGTAGCTTCACGATGGTCATCGGTCTTCATATGACGCTTTATCGCCGATTTTTGTGAATCTGGAGACCCGCGAGTAAACGCGTTCCTCTTATTTGCTTTCTCACACAGCATACAAAACAGTAGAAGTTTTGTTTTGTCACTGTTACCGATGGTCTGAACTTGTGAACGAAGCCATGGAAACTCAGTGCTCCAACTGCTCTGAAACTCAGTGTGACTTTCTCCCGTACCGGGTTGCTTACGCTTCCGCTTTACTGCTGTCGACGTCGATGTCTCCGTGGACACGGTAGCGGTGCACGTCGTGGCACTGGTAGACTCTGAAGTAGACTGGGTTGGCATGTCGGCCCTTTTGCTGTTTGAACTTGAACTAGATTCATCTTGCGATGCTTCCGATGTTTTTTTGCTAGAAGTACTAAAGCTGAAAGACAGCAACGAGGATTGCTTTGACATGATATATGACCTATGGTGGCAACAGTTACAGGTAGCTACGCTGCTTTTCATCACACACGCTGTCGTGTCAGTGATAGACAGACACATGTACAAATCGCGCGAAATAATTTGCTCAAACTGTTACAATTTACAATTTCATGAAACACCACGGTGACGGAATAGCTAGTTGTTATTGGGTCGCAATCTCACAAAGCAAAAATCGCGTCAGAAAATTTGCCAACATGTTGCGATTTCAAGCTGTATCTGTGCGTTGGTTGGAGGGACTATTACATGTAAACGCCATTTCGTTATCAAAATTGCCCTAATAATACTAATAGACGCCAGTATTTTACGTACAGTCAAACGCATTGCCATCAAAAAAATACGTACGAAAAATTTCAACAACGTATAATACGCACTTTTTTGCGTAACCGCGAACACTGAGTCATAGTTGTTGTAGACCATTCTTGCTGCCCGTCTCTGTATTTTGCCTACCTTTTGTACTAATTCTTTAGTGTAGGGATCCAACACTGCAGAACAGTACCCTAGGGTTGGCCTAACTAGAGAGATGTATGCTGCTTTTTTATTTGATCTTGTACATGAGCCTAGGTTCCTGCGAATGAAACCAAGGGTTCATCCTGCAGATGTTGTTATTCTGTTTACATGTGTGTTCCATTTGAGATTTTGATGAATGTCTACGCCTAGATATGGGTGAGTTTTTGTCTCCTGTAAAATAGATTTGCCTAATACATATTTGGTGATGATTTCTGACCTTGATGATGATGGAATTCATAATAGATAACATTTATCTGGATTGAATTTCATTTGTCACTTGGTTTCCCATTCAGATAATGTGTCTAGGTCTTCCTGGAATGTTTTTGTGTCATGTTCACTACTGATGTTTCTATAAATTATGCAGTCATCTGCGAACAGTTGTACGGTTGAGTGTAAGTTTTCAGGTAGGTCGTTGATGTATATAAATAGCATATAAATACATCGTTGATGTATATGAGAAATAATAGTGGTCCGAGTACTGTTCCCTGTGGGATGCCTGATGCCTACCACTACTAGTATATGAATACTGCATTAGTACAGAGTACAATTTCACTACCACTACTAGCATATAAATACATTAGTACAGAGTACAATTTCACTACCACTACAAGCATATATAAATATATTAGTGCAGAGTACAATTTCACTACCACTACTAGCATATAAATACATTAGTACAGAGTACAATTTCACTACCACTACTAGCATATAAATACATTAGTACAGAGTACAATTTCACTACCACTACTAAGCATATAAATACATTAGTACAGAGTACAATTTCACTACCACTACGAGCATATGAATATATTAGTGCAGAGTACAATTTCACAACCACTACTAGTATATAAATACATTAGTACAGACTACAATTTCACTACCACTACTAGTATATAAATACTACATTAGTACAGAGTACAATTTCACTACCACTACTAGCATATAAATACATTAGTACAGAGTACAATTTCACTACCACTACAAGCATATAAATATATTAGTGCAGAGTACAATTTCACTACCACTACTAAGCATATAAATACATTAGTACAGAGTACAATTTCACTACCACTACGAGCATATAAATATATTAGTGCAGAGTACAATTTCACAACCACTACTAGTATATAAATACATTAGTACAGAGTACAATTTCACTACCACTACTAGTATATGAATACTACATTAGTACAGAGTACAATTTCACAACCACTACTAGTATATAAATACATTAGTACAGAGTACAATTTCACTACCACTACTAGTATATGAATACTACATTAGTACAGAGTACAATTTCACTACCACTACTAGCATATAAATACATTAGTGCAGAGTACAATTTCACTACCACTACTAGCATATAAATACATTAGTACAGAGTACAATTTCACAACCACTACTAGTATATAAATACATTAGTACAGAATGCAATTTCACTACCACTACTAGCATATAAATACATTAGTACAGAGTACAATTTCACAACCACTACTAGTATATAAATACATTAGTGCAGAGTACAATTTCACTACCACTACTAGTATATAAATACTACATTAGTACAGAATGCAATTTCACTACCACTACTAGTATATAAATACATTAGTGCAGAGTACAATTTCACTACCACTACTAGTATATGAATACTACATTAGTACAGAGTACAATTTCACTACCACTACTAGCATATAAATACATTAGTACAGAGTACAATTTCACTACCACTACAAGCATATAAATATATTAGTGCAGAGTACAATTTCACTACCACTACTAGTATATGAATACTACATTAGTACAGAGTACAATTTCACTACCACTACTAGTATATGAATACTACATTAGTACAGAATGCAATTTCACTACCACTACTAGTATATAAATACATTAGTGCAGAGTACAATTTCACAACCACTACTAGTATATAAATACATTAGTACAGAGTACAATTTCACAACCACTACTAGTATATAAATACTACATTAGTACAGAATGCAATTTCACTACCACTACTAGTATATAAATACATTAGTACAGAGTACAATTTCACTACCACTAGTATATAAATAAATTAGTACATAGTACAATTTCACTACCACTACTAGTATATGAATACTACATTAGTACAGAGTACAATTTCACTACCACTACTAGCATATAAATACATTAAGGTACACGGGGAAGAACCGCTGCCGATTGCAGGCCCTTAGATCTGTAACAATATCTAACATACATTGTTGACTTCACATGCCACTCATATGGAAATTTGCCTTTTAATTTTCATGAAACTTCGAATACAGTCTTTTAATACCTAGTGAATCGATGTATGAAAAAATAATTGCTTGGTGGAAGCAATTTTCTTTACAAAAACGTAAAATTTGGTCAAGATTTTGGGAAAAAATCGGTGAAAATTTCGGCGAGCATTTCCTGTAAATGTATTTGGCGTACACCCTGGACTATGACCTAGACACATTCAAAACAACATACTCTATCTATATATGATAGAAAATAGGTAAATTTCCACATAATTCTATGTAAAAACTGTGAAAATGGTCCATTTTTGAGTCCAAACGTTGTCATTTTCGAATTCACATAAATCTGTAACGAGTGATCCGATTGAAAAGCGAGTACCAAACATCGATAGGTCAGAGTCTGAAGAATTACCATAGAACTACATTATCATCCGGGTACATGTACTTCCCGCTAACACGCAAAGTTGGGTCAAAGGATTAGTCCGAACGTGGAAAAATCTTGCCGAACGAAGCCAAGGATGATGCATTTTAATAAATATTCATGAGAGTTTACGGGTGGCGCCATGATAATGGAGTGGAATGCGGAAGTAGGTCTCTGCATAACGGATCGCCCGATAGTGCATGAGTTGTGACATCGCGGGAATTTTAAAAGATTAGTGCAGTAAATAAGATTTTTTTTGTCAGGAATGACAATTCTTGAGTATATTTTGGTAAAGGAACAGGAACATTGGACTATCTGTTCCTCCTATTTGACTAGCCGTGGTGGGACGTGAGCATGGACAATTTGACATATGCAAATAAAGTTCAAAGTCCAAGACACTTCGTGCTGTGTCGGAGTACGTCGGAAATACATGTAGTCCAGGCGATTCTTCCCCGTGTACCTTAATACAGGCCAGTTTCTTGCCAGTTGATGTATTCTTCAGATGTACCAGATGGAGTTCTTCAAGATGAACAGCTACATTGTATTAGCAGTGGACCATCTTTGAGGTGTTCAAATGTGATGGGAACTGTAATTTGAAATAAATTATATGTTAAGTTATAGTTTCCCATAGCTGTACAACTGTGCTTGCCAATATGATACAATAAGTTACTTTGATAAACAACAAATACATTGTACCTACCTACAATTGATACTTGATAGCATACATGTAAATAACGACTTGTTTGTTTGTTTGTTTGTTTGTTTCTGTATGTTGTTTTTGTTTTGACTCTAGATAATGATTTTTTTACACTTACTTTCATGTCAAATTACTATACTATATTGTACTATGACAATTAGTACAGAATATTTACTGATAAGGGTACATTATTAAATAAATGACAAACTTAATTAAAAATAAGTTTTGAATTCATCCTCAGCTATCTAAGAGGTAATGCCAGATAGAGTAAAAGATATTTTATCAAAAAGTAAAAGATTTCTCAAGTTATGCTTTCTCACCTTTTGGAATATCTACTTGGAATCTTGAGGACATTCACAGCATAAGAATGGAGACAATACTGTGATTCTTCTCTTGCAATGAAATCACTCATTGGCCCTTGCACACTCCTGTTTGTCATCTGGAGTCTCAGTACTTGAAGCATACCAGCAGGACAGGCACATGTCAGTAAAGTGACACTCGGCTCACATGTACACAAACATATTTATCCGCTACCAGCCCACCAGTTGAAGTGTCACAGTCAGCTAAGAATGGTAAGATGTAGTGGCTCCAACTTGAAAGCTGCCATATTTTCTTAGATGATCGTAACTGTTTCACATACTCTTCTTTGGAATCTACTTGACTGCTTATCTAACTGCTTACCACTCTAATAAAAGAAAGAGTTAACAAAAGTGTGGTTAGAATTTGTAATATCATTCAATCTAGATATACATGTACAAACTACAAATGTTTACCCCATTATAATGCAAGAATTGTGTTCCAATTTTAGCAATGATTTTGACTACATGATGTACTGAGCAATCAGAATGATCATACCAAGCATAGTTTTGGAGTGTGGGCTTCAGGATCGAATACTGAGAAATAATTTGGAAATAATTACAAAATACTCCTATTAATATTGAGTATATAAAGAAATATTTTAATCGATTAAAAATTAATGATCATATGCCTATATGTTTTTTTGTGTGTGTTTTACTTTGTTGTGTACAATGCACTGAGACGTATGTGTAGTGTGTTCTTTAAGAATTAAAATAATAATAATATATATCAAAAAACAAAAAAAACACTTCGCCTGAAGGAACATACAACAGAATGTCTAGCCATATGGGTATAATATGGGGATAGACACTTTAGTGGAGTGTCTGTGTTTTACAGTTTTTGACTTATGCAGTAAATATTGATTTCTAACTACATACCCTGTAGTTGGCTGCCATTTGCATATATTAAAAAAAAAATTGACATACATATGCATAGGATATTTCTTGATGTCTACTGAACATTTGGTTGAAATTGGTTCATGCGTATTTGAGAAACAAGTGGACACGGATGGAAGCACAGGGCCGAATGCAGTAGGGAGAGGGGGGGGGGGGGGGGGGGGGGGGCTAAAAACCCTAAAAAGTTATTTCAGAGAGTGAGACATAATGTTGAATGTACATGTGCATTTAAACTTTGAAGCAGAGTTGGTTGAACAGCTCTGTTTAATAAATTGACCTGGAGCTACATGTATATAAATATTTTTTTATTAAAGATGATTTCTTTGACCTTGCATTCTTCTGGGAATTTATGATACTCTCATATTGTTTTAAAAGTTATCTATATAGGGGACACTGACACTGCTTCTCCATGTGATACATGTATGTCACAACATTTACATATTCCTTTATTAACTGGTATTTTATCGTATCTGCCTTTTACAATTTCCAGTTTGTGGCCACTTAATCTAAATTTAAAAATACCGCCAATGGCGTTGTAGCACAACTGTACAGTTTTTTAAAATGTTTATCCATATGGTAGTCCATGCTAACAATAAGTATTCATTTGTTGAATGACTATCCAGTTGCCTATCCAGCCATGTTGCTATCTTTACGATATATGCTATCATTTGGCTGTTGCTATGGGCGTGGTCATGTTGTTAGATATATTTGCATACATTTTTAAATGTTTTTGTTCACTTGTGTATGAATTCGTGATATTATCTCTTTGCCAATATACGTGGTCATTTAGCTGTTGCTATGGGCGTGGTCTTGTTGCTAGGCATATTTACATACAATTTTTGAATGTTTATTCAATTGTCTATTAATCCCCTTTGTTATCTTTGCAATATACATGTATGTGATCATTTGGCTGTTGCTATGGGCGTGGTCTTGTTGCTAGGCACATTTGCATACATTTTTTGAATGTTTATTCATTTGTCTTTCTATTGCTATTATCTTTGCAATATACATGATTATTTGGCTGTTGCTATGGGCGTGGTCATGTTAGATATATTTGCATACATTTTTAAATGTTTTTGTTCACTTGTGTATGAATTCCTGATATTATCTCTTTGCAATATACGTGATCAATTGGCTGTTGCTATGGGCGTGGTCTTGTTGCTAGGCAAATTTACATACATTTTTAAAATATTTATACAATTGTCTATTAATCCCTGTTGTTATCTTTGTGAAATACACCACCGTTTTGCTGTTGCTATGGGCGTGGTCATGGTTGCTAGGGTATTTGCATACATTTTTGAATGTTTACTCATTTGCCTACCAGATGATGTTGTTATTTGACCAAAATATACTGCCATTTGGTTGTTGCTAAGGGCGTGGTCATGGTCGCCAGGGCCAATTTTCTCAAAATGTTTTGAAGAAAATCTGCAGAATAACATTTTCAGAAACATCTCACCAAGTTTCAGACTCGGTGACCAAGTACTTTTTGATATATAAGTTTTTGACCAAAAATGAACATTTTTACACCTAATTTGCATATCACTAATGGAATCATTGTATGCTTAATATTTCTTCGTCCATACATCCCTACATGCATTCCCATTTAATTTCAGCCCAATCTGCTCAGTAGTTTTGGAATTATAGATTTTTAACCAAAAAGACACATTTTTAGCCCTAATTTGCATATTACTGATGGAATCATCACATCATCAACAAATCTTACTTTACACCCCCTTAACAATGTTCCCACCAAATTATGCACCAATCTGCCCAGTAGTTTCTGAGTTCAAGTTTTTTGACCAAAAATCACATTTTTTTAACCCAAATCACACACCTGTGATGCGATCATTTTGATTTGAACAATTTCCCAACTAGACACCCAAGGTAATGGACCCACCAAATATCATGGCAATCGGTTCAGCGGTTTTTGACTTTAAGTTGTTTACACACACACACATCCACACACACACACAGACAGACAGAGACAGACAGACAGACAGACAGACAGACAGACGCCGGGTGATCCCTATAGCACTACTGAACCTCAGTTCAGTTGTGCTAAAAATTAAGTCTGAATTCTGAGTTATTTATTAGTTGTTCCAAACAGAGTTACAGTCAATTACAGTCAATTTCCATATTTGGGTGTATCTTGATAAATTATTAAGACAATGTTTATGTATTGCATACATTTTTGATAATTTTATACATATTACCACTCATAGTTTCATAAGATAAAATCTAAACTTATGTAATTTGTTAGGAGGTTACACACACAAAACACAGGAAACTAGGCAACCTGAAACTAAATCTTATAATTATCTTGGTGTCATAATTACAAGATCAATAAAAGACCATGAACATAAACAAATCTATCAAAAAGCAATGAAATTAGAAGCTTACTGCAAATCATTAACTGATCACCAATTTGAATGGTTTTGAATATGCTCATGTACTGCTGACAAGTATCTATGATAAACTTTGTTGACTATCATCAGGTAAACATAAATCAAATGGCCAGTGGCTCATTGAATATCCCATTGGATATCGTTCATCAATAGTCAATTACTGCATGATTTGCCAGTGGTCAAGAGAATTTTTTCATTATTTCAACTCTTGTATTAAATTGGCCATACGGATGCAGATTGGGTATTTATTTGGATTTTTAATTTCTCAGCAGTTTTATCATGGCTTCCTACTTGAAATATCAATATGAAACAGCATTGACAAAATCTGTGTTTGTAACTCATTCTAAAAGCTAACAAAATTTGATAACATTACAATTCTCCCGATGCTAAAGTGTGACCCATTGAGCACTTCCCAACCTCGAATTTTCGAGGTTAGTTAATATGCTAAGCTGGCAGAAATGTGTTAATTGGCCTCATCATTTATATCAACAGAAATAAAGAAGTGTCGGGTATTTGCATAATCTTCTTGTCCATCTCTTTTCAGTGTATGCACAGACTCTCAGACCACTATAGAATGTAGTCTTGCTGCTAGACATTCGGTCTTTCTCCCTATACCGTATACGATAAGCGAACGAAGTTCGCTGTGATGGCGAACGCCCACCCTCGCCTAAGGTTGCTTGTCATATTATTTCGGAAAAACACCCGAGGTCTAGTAGCTAGACTAGGACATGAGTAGCTGTGGTCAGATTCATAGCAAGTATTCACAGTAGAAGCACAGACATTTAAAAGGCTTATTTTTTCTTGTTCTCTGAGTGCACAGTTCCAGAGCTATGACCATTTTTTTACACCTGACCTCATGAAGACGCGACATTACACAAGTATCCATTATCGGATAAAATCTAATGTTAGACTCCAGGTTAGTTGCAGCATAGACAGTGGAGGGGAGATCTCCCCTCCACTGTCTATGGTTGCAGGCGCTAACTTACTTTTGATGATTATTATTTATTTATCGGAGGAGGAGGATTTTTCACGACAAAGTTGTTGAAGCAAACACACCTACACAAGTTTGCAGTGGAGTACAGGCTCAATATCGCTGCATAAACGTTAATTTGTTGAAAATCATTCTCACAAGTCAGACTGTATTTTTGCCCCCATCTCATCAGGTCACAACAGTTGGCATTTGTCAAATCGCTACCATGAAAAGAGGCCACTGATTTGCGTGATATTGAAAATAAAACGTCCATATGATTATTATATTGAAACGGCTTAGTGAATGCACACAACTAGCACTATAAATGGAGATGTGTTCCAACTCAGACTCAGACCACTAATGAATAATTTAGTGGTCTGAGGTTACACAGACAAGGAACACAAAATTGCAGTCCCCTGCTTTTATAATGTATTGCCCTCGCAAATCCGTGATCAGAGAATGTACACTTATTATGGAATCCAGGATGAATAAAGTTTAAACGTTGCAAACCTTTCTCGCACATATTCTGACAGTGATGTTGAGCTTGAGGGAAGATTCTGTTTGACAATAGATTATACAAGTCAAGATTACTGACTACATAGCTCTTCAATGTAAGTATGAACAGTGTATTAACAGAAGTATTTTGTTTTCGCACTCGCAATAGGCCGGTTACATTGCTTTTCGTAGGACAGTGTTGAGCGAAACGTGTGCTCCGTCAGCAAGCAGGACAGTGATCCATGGTACATACAACATCTGAGCACAGACAAAGAACACAGATTCTTGTCTGTGATCTGAAGTACAACTACTGACCATAATCGGATTGAGAGGTGTCAACTAGTTCTAGCAAGATGCTTAGTTTAGACAAACAAGTTTTATTTACACATAGCGCCAAAGCGTAGGCTGGTGGCGTTATTCACCATATGGGTACAGGTTCAAGAAGGTGCTAAAAGGGTGTTACTGTCAGCATTGGCAGAATTGCAATGAGTTTGTGTGTGTACAAGATATTACACATTTATAAATCTTTTGCAATTTATTGAGTTACAAACAAGGACTTGGCATATGTTAATTTACATTGATTTTACAAGTAGGAAGTTGTGATAAAATTATTTCTAAATTAAAAATGAAAACTAAATATCCAATCCAATCCATATGGCTACTAATTTAACTAAAGTGGTCAAATTACACAAGGAGTGGGGAATGTAAGACCTGTAGTGGGGGATCAAAGATCTATACCATTTTTTTTTAGCTGTAGATCACTTAGTGGTGTTACAGATTCTTTTTATATCAATTAATTAAACCAAGCTTAATATAACATGGTATCATCAACATCATTGACATTGGACATGTCCGAATATGTCAAACACTTATCAAAATTCAAATGCCTTTCGTAATGTCTACAAAGTAAGCATATATTTTAGAAGAGGAAAAATTAGTTCAAAGTTTACAAACTTACAAGAGTTACATGTAATATCTTTGATAACGGGCTAACAACATGAACGATGTATCTCGACAGCGCCGCCATGACCGTAAACACTATCATGTGTACAATGTATGTCCACTGTCACTGTACCATATCACGTACACCCTAGAAGCCCTGGAGGTTTTTTACCCTGAAAAGTCAATTTTGAGACTGTTCAGACCCTTTCACACTATAATTTCCAAGCTTTACAAGACAGCACCAATGTGTAAATAGCAACTACATAGGGTTGAAATACTTTTGAAATATACTTTGATAGCATCTTGACAGTAAGAGGGGAAGAGCTTGAGACTGGGATATGTCCACCTCATGTGGGAGGTCCAAGGGGGAGACCCTCTAGAAGCCCTGGAGGATTTTTACTCTTAAAGTGTACATGCAAGGGTTGATAATTTTTTTCATTATTATATTGTCGTGTACCAGTGAGGTGTTCTGGCAACAATAGTTCCTTGGTGTTTTGTCGGCAGCATCCACAGTGAAACGATCACCCTACACACATTTCCGATTGATATAACTGAGTACATGTAGGTAATGGGTGAAGGCAGTTGAAACGACGAGTAAAAACTGGACAGTGAAAGCTGGTAAATGTTACTGGGGCCAGGGTTCTCCACGCTACCGGCCCGGGTGTAGCCATGATCAAAGTGAAAAAAAGGGAAAACATAAAAAATAATTTGAAATGATGTTTTCACGAATCAAGAAAGCAAGTTAGCTTCATAAAATATTCTCAGTACGATAGCAATTTTTTGGAAACAATGCGTAGTCCTATTGTATGTTTTGATTTCCATGTTGCTGAGAGTCAATTGTTTTCATTGTGATACATCACATGTACATACTGTCGCAATCATATCAAAATAAAAAGACGCAACGCTAATTATAATGTTGCTATTTTTGTTTCCATTGTTTTGTCTACCTGAACAATTACTGTGTCATGCCAATCACATGTCCAAAGTGGATGGACACAGCAAAGTACAGTCAACACTTCACGCTCCCAGGTCAAATAAATCCACAACATACATGTAAGACATGTCTATCCATCAAAAACTCAAACAAAACAAAAATGGTCAGAGACAATACACAATACACCACAGTATGGCCGGCTTCAATGAACACGGGCCGTGTAGATCCCATGTAGATCAAATGTACTGTTACGACACATGCTACATCTGGACAACTTGAGAGAATATTGTGGGGAACTCTTGAAGCCATTCTCATCCGATCTCTATATGTTTGATGGGTACGGAAATATTAGATAATTTTCGTTTCGATTAGATTGTCAGTGGGATCTGTTTTTCACCCATTAGTTATGGCAACAAAGGATGCTGATAACAGCCTTCACTTTATGTAAACAACACGGTTTCACTAGGACGTAAACAATATGCTGGATGGTCCATGTGGTACAAGACAGCAAGGCATAGTCAGAAAACAAGCACTAAACTTGCATGGTGGATATTTAAACACAGGTATACTATTACATATAATGTGTACTAGCCAATACTTAGACTACAGTTTTCTGTGAAATTTACATTGAAAAAAAACTTATAAAGCAGTGTCATTCAGTCTCTGTGGTTGACCACCACCGTCCTCACTCATCATGTAAGTAATTGGCCCAAAACTGACCAAGTACGGGCAGAGTTACGAGCTCGCAAGTCTCAAGTACGAGTGACGTCTGAACGTATATATACGGGTGACGTAACGAGCTCGTAAGTCTGAAATACGAGTGACGTCATGTGGTCCTCCTAATTACTGCCCGGGGAAGAAAGAAAGCGCCCGGGAGCAACTAGAGGGTAAACGGAACAAAATTTGTGTAGGTGCAGGTTTTTCAGCCTGAAATTTAGTAGCTGGTGACGTCCATAGCCATTGCATGACTCATTGATACGGGAATCAGTGAGTTACTGCCCGGGGAAAATCTAAACGTCAAATCGATATCAAAAGTCGATTTGTGATTGAACTAGAATGTTAAGAACCCTATCTAACTTAACTTGTCGCCACACAAGTCTTGTTTTATCGTTTTTAGGCTAACAATCCCTTCGTTCACCTAGACCACGGAAGTACTTCCATGCCTAGACTCAGTATTACAATGTACATTTTATCTGCGCCATCTTTTTTCCTGGGACATATCATTCTGTTGAAGGGTGTGTGGCTATAGTAACGATCCCGACTTCCAAGTTTTTTATGTAAGTGACAAATGATCTGACAAATAATAAGGAATATATTATCGTCATGATATGTGTGACTCAATGTTTCATTATGAAAATAATTTTCATAACCAATCCTGCCAACACAATGTAACGGCGTTTGCGAACATAAGCCATTTGGTAAGTTGCATAAATCGAGCGCCCGGGGAAAATGGCGTTACTCAGAATTAAATGCACTGTTGATTTTTACACATGATTTGTTGAGATTTTAGAAATTAGCTAATAATAAAAAAGACTGGGATATGTTGATAATGGGAATCCATTCAAATATGTAACTACTCTATAGACTTCATACAATAAATGATAATCATACTTTCCCGGGATCCCAGAAGTAACGTGGGAGCTAGCTAGCGTTGATTTGTATCGCAGCAGCTCGGCATTGACTACGTCATTATTCACCAAGGAAAGACCGTATTTGTGGGTGATCACAATTTCACACTAAAACGTCCACAGTGTCATCAGAGCTTGTTTTAGTAAGGGCAAGCTTAAATATCCCACATTTAATATTTATTCGTCTTTTCATGCATGCGTAGGAGGTTTAGTGTGTGTGGATATCGTGTCCGATGTAGCTAACGAGAGTTGTGCGGAGTTCAATCTGTAAACCGTAAAATCGCACAATACAATTTTTTTCACATCAATGATAAGAGAATATCATTATTATTAAATTTAATTTACAACAACCAAATATTCATCACGTACTCGCGGAATACGACAAGCGTGAGTCCTCTGCGTACTCATCGAAAATTAGGCCAACTACAAGAGTATGACGTCACCCGTATATGGAAATTACGAGTTCAGAGTCAGACGTCACTCGTACTTGAGACTTACGAGCTCGTAACTCTGCCCGTACTTGGTCAGTTTTGGGCGAATTACATACCTCCACTCATTCACTGCCAGAGGAACTATCGTTACTGCTAGCGGTCGGTTCTAATAAATATGGCTAAATCACACCATCAGATGTTAATGCTGGAGTGTATTGCTCTATGCTTGAGGCATCTGACGAATATTCAACATCGTGTTCTGGCGAAAACCGGTTGTGAAGTTGACCTTCTGGCTCGGCCCTAATGGCTTTGCATGTAAAGATAAACTTCCGAGGACGATTGTGTTCCTCAAGTGACGTCACGATGTTCCAAAATCTGTCCTATACATGTACATACATGTATGCAAATGAGAAGTACTTCCTGAGGTGCTCTGTGGCTAGGCCTTGAGTGGCTCATTTTTCACGCAATTTCTCATGCCAGAGCTATTCTATACTGTCACAAAACCCGTTGTCCTATATTTTTATGGCAAAATAAACATATTGACGAAAAAAAGTATCACCCTTTGCATGTACACTTTAAAGCCAATATTTGGGCTATTCAGACCCTTTCAAGCAATAACTCAATCCATGTTTTACAATACAGCACCATCAAGTATCAGAAACTATTCTTTATAACTTACATAGGGATGGAATATGTTCTTAAAAAGTTAAATGACATCATTATATACAATGTACATGTAGTAAAGGTCAGCACATCTAATGGTAGTATCATTGGTAGGGGAGATTTGGAGTTTAAGGCAATTTTAGACTACCTTGGCAAACATTTCACATCTTTAAAAGACAATATCATCTCAAATTAAAATTGAGAGAAAATATTTAAGAAAAGTTTAATACCATTATGACAGTAAAAAGTTTGTTGGTGGATCTGATTGTTGGTTGAATGCATGAGTGACCTCTGGGGGTGAGGGAGCCCTTGGGGTTTTCCCCCTGGCAGATCTGCAGTTTTTTGCTTCTATGAAGGCAATTGTTTGGGTTATTCATAGCCTTTGAGGTAATATTTCCAAGCTTCGAATAGCTAACATAAATATAAGTTTTAAATGAGTTTCCCATGGCACATAAAAATGGCCCTGTAACATTTGTATAGGGGCATTAATATTGCATGTATAATAAAGTCACCGGTATGTTAGAGAACTTTTGGTGGCCATACAATGTACCTACATGTAGTGTTAAACTGGAATCTGATGAGATGTGGTGATTTGTAGTGTCATGTAACATATAGTGTCCAAAATAGAAAGTGTATTAATCCCTTCTGACAAGTTCATAGTGACGAGTAGAACATTTTATATCAAATTCTTTTATAAACTACATGTATCTACGAAGATTACCATGACGAAACATTCAAGTTCACTTTTGCCCCAAAGTGCAATATAAGTGAAGCACTGATTGTGAAACAGCCAAGCATTTACACGACATGTTCTGTAACTAGTGTGGTAGCTAGGTAACACATGTATGTATGTATACATGTATGTATAGTTATATTTGAACTAATAAGTAATATTAATTCATGTAAGAAACAGACAAGGCTATATGCTATTGTAAAAAGAAGATTTTTTCTTCTATCAGTGATCACAATCCAAAACACAATGCCCCCCCCCCCATCTACAACAAAACAGCATGACCCCCTACTGCCAATTTCAAAAACAGGGTGAGCCCCCCCCCCCTACAAATTCCCCCCCCCCCCCACCAGCCAAAGAAACTGACTGGTCCCTTAGAAGCTAGTCTGTGTTACGTCAGAACGCCATGCATGTACAACTTCGAAAACAAAATGGCGGCCTCTCGATATGTTCCTGCAATGTTTCACTCAATGCGTCGGTCAATGTGTATGTTCAGAACTTTCAAATTTTCAACAAGTTTCATGGTTTTTCGCATTCTGGGCAAAAAAATACTCGCACTTACGAAAGTAACATGTCGATCGGTCATACTACGTACATGTACATTTGTACTGTAGTACAAATTCAACTACATTTTACAAATGTAAACGACCCTACATTTTCTAGTCACACCACACTGCACTATACACCACACGTAAGCTTCGGATCAGGAAGTTTGATGGTATAAATATTCATGACTTACCTTCAGGTTGTCTTTGGTTTATCACCTTGTTTCTTGCCCTGTCTGTAAAATACTTTGAGTTGCCGATACAGAATTACAGAAACTAGCAAATGACGACATGATTGAAAACTCGATCGAGTGTATACAAATGTAACTTGTGGTGAAACTGTGTTTGTACATTTTGCATCTACTTCGGCATTCACCAGGGTAAATGAAACTTGCCAACTCTCCGGGGACGTTCAGCCGGGGACGTTCAGTTTTGTGAAGCATTCTCGGAAGAACAATAATGTGAGACCCAATAAACATTGGCCACTTCGGTGTACCTCCATTTTCATTTATAGTCACAGAATGCTTTCGTTACAAAGAGTGCGACTATCACTTTCGTTGCAGATGGCAAGTGCTACATAGTCGCACTCTTGTCTTAGATAGCTTCTGCTAGTAGCACTTTGGGTCGCACACAGCAACTGCTTCTATAAACTGCAAGTAGCACTTTGGGTAGCATAGTACCTTTAGAGGTACTCATACGTACCTCTAACATGTGTATGCTGTAAACTAAGTTACTTCTTGAACATATTATAGACAGCCACATAATGAAACACTTAACCAAACACAACATAATTTCATATGCCCAACATGCATTCCAGAAATTTTATACCCAGCTCATAACAACTTTCCACGATCTGTCTACCAACCACAACAATATATTGACTACAGACATCGCAATCCTGGACTTCAGCAAAGCATTTGATGTAGTACAACATAAACACCTGTTACAGAAACTCAACTATTATGGCATCAGAAATCAAACTCTAACCTGGATCAAAGCATTTCTAACAAACCGTTTACAAATCATAAATGGAAAAACTTCAAAATGGAACAGAGTGTTGAGCGGTGTCCCCAGGGATCCGTACTTGGACCACACCTTTTCATCCTGTTCATAAATGATATCACAAAATCAGTAAACTCAACCACCCATAACATCACACGACGATGAAATCTCATTCCAGCAAGATCTTGACAATCTCGTCGCCTGGTCAAACCAGTGGAGAATGAAGTTCAATGCATCAAAGTGCAAGGTTATGAGAATATCACACAAACAAAAACCTGGACTCACTATTAACTACACCATGCTTAGCACAACAATGGAAGAAGTCAAAGAAGAAGTAAAGTACTTGGGCATTATACTTCAACACAACCTGAAATGGGATCAGCAGACACGTCATGCAGTCACAAAAGCCACCTAAATACTAAACTTCACTCAAAGAAACTTTCATCACTGTTCTAGGCCTGTCAAACAAAACTTGTACAAAACCATAGTCCAACCACACCTTGAATATGCATCAGCAGCCTGGAACCCAGGAACACAAAAGAATATTGAGACAAAAAGTTCAACACAGAGCAGCAAGATTTGTACTTGGGGATTACAAAACAAAATCAAGTGTTAAGACATGCTACAAAAATTAGAATGGGACACAATAGAAGTTAGAAGAAAAACTCAACGGCTCACAATCTTACACAAAATCCTAAACAACAAAATAGCATCAACTCAGAAAATTATGTCAGGCCCTAAATCATGCGAAGTAGAAGAACCCACAACAAACAAATTGAAATGTACCACTACACATCAACCCCCTTCATCCATTCCTTTTTTCCGGAAGCCACAACATTATGGAACAGCTTATCACAAAGTACTGTTGACATTCAATCTTGTGAGACAAGATCAAAATCCACATAAGAAACCAGCACCCCACAAGGTCCATCTAAACACCCACCACCACTCTTGTCAGAACCTTCCAGTTATAGTCCCTAGTGGACCAATTTTGGAAGTGAAGACTACAAGGTACAACTTACAAGGTCAGACACATGGATGGATGGACGGACGGACGGACGGACGGACGGATGCTCCCCCATCGTTGGACAATATTTGCCAAGCACAAAACTTGAAGTGAATAACAAACTTACAGCAAATGAAACTTAAAATAAATGTCCAATCCAAAATTCCGATCCTCAATTGACCAAAATGTTTCTCACCCTCATCCCCACCCATTTACAACCCCCCCCCCCCCCACACACACACACACACACACACACACACACACACACACTGTAACTGAAATAACACGTGTTCTTTGAAATGACGCTTTTGAAGTTATTAGGACCTGGCAGCTTTTATGACAGATTAATGAAATACGCAATATTCTACGACATACACAATAAACGTTAGCAGTTATCATGGATGCATTAGGGAGACTCCAGCACTGAATGCATGTGCTGTACATGTATATGCCATGAAACAAGAGGGACTGGTTAGTTTATACCATGGATCTATTATGATACACGCGAAATTATTGTAACGCATGAACATGTCAGTTGTGTATCTCTAAATCTGGCATAAACACAGAATATTCTGAATACATGTAGTACTAAAATTGTTGTACTTTCAAATGTTCAACACGCGATCGAAGAAAACAATTACCCCCTTGTATTTGAATGACTGGACTATCGTTGTATCAACGCATTTTACTGGCAGTAAACAAAGAATCTTGTCAATAGAGTACACTAATTATTAGCGCATAAGCTTCCTTACGAGATGCCACGAACGTGAATGGTGTTGTTGCTATTGACAGCAACCACAAACAGAAACACCATGTCACGGGAACGTACGTATACGTAAGAAAGGTGTCAACACTGTGACAATGGGGAAAACAATGGTGCAACTCCGTCTACGGGTCAACTGCATAATCATAATATCTCCAAAATATTATTTACAAGTTCAACACAGCAACACAAGATGAGAGTTGGAATATCGACAGAAAAATGAACAAATTTACTTACGAACTGCGTGTACTGGCCCTTCGAAAATGCTCTGAAATTGGTGACTGATGATGCTTGGAACAGTGCGGTTTTATTTGAGAATGGCCGCCATAATCGATTTAAAGTGGACTAAACCAAATTTGGAAGTCGCTAAAGTAAGGGGTGTAAGGCTAGCTTCATATTGTGGTACATCATGTGCATATGCTTGCGGAGTGTACATTATCACCATGGTGACACAGTTGACTGAGAGCAACACAACACATATCACAGTGAATATGCCACCAAAACCTCAAGTGAATTTGTATAGGGTCAAGGGTTTATGATTTAAACCAACATCAAGCGACGTTCACAATCACACTACACAGTGCAAAACACAGGGGCATGTATTATTGCTTAGATTGTCGTTTTCTTAATAGGAAAATATCATACGAATCTTGCTGCTACAAATGTAGCAATCCCTATACTACGTAGACATATTTAGTCTCTTTTTCTCCTTACACTTACAGGTAGGAATAGGCCATTTCTCCAAGTGGTACAGCGATGCCTCGATACTCGTTACAATGTTACGATAATCGTGCCAACAGGCCTACAATATTGCAATGCATGGCGATGTTTAATATGTCGCCTATGCTATAATTATGACGATACGGTAACGCGTGGAGGACAAATGCACGTTAGCACGTAGCATGCGTAGTCACTGTGCGCCGCAATGCATCCCTGGGAGAACCACCACATTTTTTCACATAGTATATACGACGCGCATGCGTACTAGTGATTGAGCCGCTGCGCGAGCTATTACATGCCCTTAAGGTGCAAAATCGCTTATATACGTCAGTTTACAAAAATCTACATTTCGCGTATTTTTCGAAAATAATTTCCAACAACGTTGATATACACACAGATACAATAACTGTAATATATGTAGATTTACAATGACAGTGTGCAATCTAAGTATACGGTGTCGTACCCATTGTTCGTACAGCTACACAACGTTAGTATACGCATTGCGTAGACGGTACGTATACAGTACGGTGAGTGTAGCGACGTTGACGTCACTTCAGACAGCCACCTGACGTCACTATATACCGGTAGTCTCCTGTAGTTTAAAAAAAAAATGGAAATGAATACTTTCATGCTTTAATTACCCCTCTGTAAACCCATGGATGTATTAGTTCTGTTTTCCGATCGATGACACGAAAAACAAATTGTTTTCCTTTTTCGTTTTCCGATCGAGAAAATGAAAAACGAAAAACGAAGCAGGCACTGGTTTTTCGTTTTTCTTGTTTGCAATAGACAAACGAAAAACAAATGGACGGTATATACACAGACCGTTCAGCTTACAGAACAATCTCAAAGTGTTCACCACTTTCCGATGAATAAAGTATACTTCGGGCTGATTGGAAATGGTGAAATACAGTGAAGATGGGTGTGGTTGTAGTATTTTTGTTTTTCACAGACACACGTTGAACGTTTAATATGGATAGTAAAGCGAGAACATAGTTTTCATGAGGGACTGTAGTCTGGTTCCCGACGTCCGTATTTCGATTAACTTTACAAGTATTTTATCTACATCGACGTCGTAGATGTAGATAGAGTACTTGTAAAGTTAATCGAAATACAGACATCGGGAACCAGACTAGAGGGACTGTTATCCGACTAAACTTTCTATTACGACGGCTTAGATTTTGAAAAGTCAAAGATTGTACTGTGAGGACACAATGCTACATATGAAGTGATAATGGAGGAACCTGGCTTTGATAGACAGTGACGTAGCCAATGGGAAAACATAGAATTATAAAAAATATCGACTTAAACCATAGCTCTAGGAACTAGACCACGGAGTCATGGTTTGGGCCGTCTTTGGAACAATTATCCAGTACGTAGATGCAACAGCTCTGTTAATCTACGGAGATTGTAGTCTGTTAACCGCGATCTCTTTAGTCTGGTTCCCAACGTCCGTATTTCGATTAACTTTACAAGTACTCTCTCTAGATAATGTAGAGAGAGTACTTGTACATAATGTAGAGAGAGTACTTGTAAAGTTAAGCGAAATACGGACGTTGGGAACCAGACTAAGGAGATCGCGGTTAACGGTTGAAACCAACTAACTCTAACGGCAATGAAATAACTTTTCTGGCAAATGTCATTGACACGAAGTCTTCGTCGGCGAGCTTTGATCTTGATAGTTTGGTACAATATTCCTTCATATATAAGAATGAAAACTTCGTTGACACCATGCAAACGTCAAACTCTTTGTCGGAGCATGGATGTATTAGTAATACATCCATGGTCGGAGATACATTTGATAGTCGTCTTCGAACGTTGTGGATATGTAATTCGTAGCGATGGACATGGCGATCGAAGTGAACGTACATGTAAATCTAATTGAATTAACTGTCGCTATCTCTAAATTCCCAGCTTTTACGTTCACTTCGATCGCTATGTCCATCGCTACGAATTACATATCCACAACGTTTGAAGACGACTATCAAATGTATCTACGACAAAGAGTTTGACGTTTGCATGGTGTCAATACGTCGCAGTACAGGTCACAGTAGTGGCGTTGTGCGACCGAGCGCAGACAGGTAGTATGAGTGGTCGTACGACCGTGTCGCAGATATCATTTTTGAGTTTGTACGAGTCGCACATCCAAGTCGCAGATACCCTTGATAGACACGATTAAATAAATGCAAATTTGAATGCAGACTATTAATAACGTATTGATTCCTCTCTGAAAAGCCGTGATAATAATGAGCAGCTGGTGATTTTCATAATAAATTTGGCATGTGTAGACTTGTGAATGTCTGTGGAATGCGGGTGTGGTCACAGAAAGGTGATATTTAATCATGATGGAAAACATGGTCAAACTGGGTCTGTTAATTGTTAAGAGTGAAAAGCCGTTACTTTTCAAACCCGGGATTAAAACGTATAAATCTCATCTCAATAAACTGACAATGAAATCCCACTTTGTGCTTTAGTAGTATATAAAATGACAGTTTTGGACAACCCCCCTTTTTCACCCTTTTAACTTTAAAAAAAATGGTCTAATCTATATTTAATTTGAGTAAACACAAAAATAACCCTGTCGTTTCACTGTTGTTTTATAGTTAAGGGTATCTGGAACGACAGTACAACTACCAACGACCTATTCATACTCTCACTCATTGTTCAAATAGGCGCCGGAGGGTTCAAAGGTCAATATATTTACATAACAATAGGCGCAGCGGCGTACAATCGGCTCACCTGTGAATGACTCATCGTCCTTTACCTCTATGACCTGATTTATGTAAGCTCGAGTTGAAATGAAATTGGATAACCATTAAAATCTATTAGTTCTTTATTTTGATTAGTTATCCAAATTCGAAGACTAGTTATATTCATTTTTTAATTGGAGTAGTATATAAAATAGGGTTTTGGGACAGTTAAAGCAACATGCCTATTTTTTATCAGTTTTAAGGTAAATTAAGTCTTAAAACTGTACTAAAATCAATTCTTTGTATATAATTTTATTCAATGAAGCGACATACCCCATTTTTCACTTGTTATAAGGCAAAATAAGCATTAGTAATCGATCATATTTGTCTTGTCTGTTTTAAACTTATTATAAGTAAATTAAGCCTTAGTAATCGATCATATCTCAGTATATATATGTATATAAATTATATATAATATGTATATAATTTTATTCAACGAAGCGACATGCTGCTATGACCCATATAATGGTGTTATTGTATTTGTCTAATTGAACGTTTCAGTGACTCAGTGACGCATGACTACCCTCAGGAAGCCACAGGCATGTCTAGGTTACAAGATCACCAAGGTTACCAAGGTTACTAAGGTTACCAAGGTCACCAAGGTTACCAAGGTTAGGTTACAAGGTCAATTGACTGTTAACATAGGCTGACAAAGGGCTGACAAAGTGCTTACAAATGAGTGTTTACAACCCGTTATATACTGTTTACGGTTCATATATCACCTTGTGTCACCTTGTATGTATGTCGTACTATCAATTAAACAGACAAAAACACAGAGTATATACACACAATAAATTCAAAATGTCAAACGAACAAAGACAAAATTCAATCACTTTCGAAGATGACACAATCGAATCAAGTCCACTTTCTCTGCTTGATCCTGCTATAGCTAATCCTATAGAGAATGGTGAGGATTTATTACTGGATATTTTAGATGAAAAAAGAAGGATCCAAGAGGTTTCTACAATCAAATGGAGAGAAGTTCCAATAGAAAAAACATTTCTGATTACTCGATATCAGGAGGTTTATTCTTGTTACGGTCCCGGATTATGGATTTGTCTCAATAATCCAATAACTCATAACGAACTTTATTATACTTACGCTCCGAGCAGAATGATAAATGAGTTTCTTACAAATCCAAAACTCCCATTAATAGTTGTTTCACATGGATTTAAAAAATCTATGAGAAATCCAAAGAATTCATATCATAGTTATACTTTAATGGATTTTGATGTAGTAAACAAAAAATTAATGGAAAAAAAGAAGTTAAACAACAGTTAAATAACAGTTAAACAATAATTAAATTATGATTTAAGGATTATTAAAAAAACTTGATAGTCTCTTATTTTTTTGGTTTTATTTAACTTTAGTTTTAAAAAGATTTGATGCCATCGTAAACGCCACCAACTAAATTTCACTATCTCTGGATATGCTGTGTTCCATTTATCCCAAAATCGTTTAAAAATTTGATTCTGTGAAAATGCTTCCATTTTCAACTCTGGTATTAGTGCAGCTTCCTGATATTTTCCTAAGTATAATAGAATTGCTTTTATAATTACACTGAAGTTGAGTGATCGATATCATGTTGGATCTATATAAACTTCATCAATTGATGAAAATATTATAGTAACAGTTCTTAAAAGATAATAATTTAGATTATATTTTTATTAAACTTTTTTAATGTGGTTTTTAGGGTTATAGATGCTTCGACTGTTTTGTTTTCTTTGATCATGTTCAAAGTTTTCATTTAAGGTTTGTTTAACGAATTACAGCAGTCAAAACAGTGAAACTTTCCATAGATGTTACCACAAATGTTTTTACAAATATCATTACGAGGTATATTGAATTTTCTACATATGTTACAATGTATGATGTTATACCAGTTAATTTTGTTTATTTTTTTGTTCATTAAATCACAATAATTAAAACAAAGTGTACTGAAAATGTTAGTACAATCACTGGTTACATCTGTTACACTATTTCGTTTACATAATTGACATTCCATTATATTGTTAGTTTATTAGTTTATTAGTTTATTATATTATATATTTTTTTGTTAAATAAACTAATAATATTCCACCACCAGCTAAATAAATATATTGGTATGTCTTCATGTTGTTAGAAGGTTGATAATAGTCCCTAAATTCAGGTTCATTCTTAAGACTGTCAAGACTGTCAACACTTGTGAGACTACTTTGTGTACTTTGTGTACTCTGTGTACTCTCTGGATGAAATTCAAGATACAAATTTAAGTTTTGATCAGTCAGAACCAGATTTTGTCTCGCATGAACATCTAAATTGTTTTGTTTCGCTATAAAATCTAATATTTTTTGTCTATGTTCCAACCATACTTCTCGATCTTTGTTGAAATTCTCCAAAGCTAAATCATGTCTCTTTAATTCTTTTTCATGTCGTATGGCCTGTAGCTGCCTTACCTATATAACTAGCTCCAACAAAGGCAGTTGCATTTAAAACAGCTCCACCAACCAACATCGCAATTGCTGCATCCATTATGTATAGTATAGTATAGTATAGTATATATTATATTATAACTATATTAAATTTAAAATTATATTAATTATTCTTTTTAATATCCTTTATAAGGATCAACTGGTAACATATTTCTTTGTTCCAACATATCTTTCTCTAATACTGCTCCACTCACAGCTATTGCGAGAGAAGCAAACTTCTTGAATGAAGTACTTGTTTTAGGACTGTCTGGAGCCATCTTTATAGTCTTGTCAAGTATAAAACTATTAGTTATTGTTAAAGCAGATAAAACTGCACCATCATATAGACCATTCACGATTAGTTTAGTATAGTCTGTCATTGTGTATTGTGTATATAGTATATATTATAGTATATATTTAATATATATAAAAAAAAATAAATGTAATAAATGTAATAAATAGTGATCCATATTATTCCATATTATTCCATATTATTCCATATTATTTTATTATTCCATTTCAAATATAGCTTTATTTTTAACTGGTTGTAATGTCGTTAATTGTTTAGACTCTGTTGATTCTGATGAATCTGTTGACTCTGCTGACGACTGAATATCACTTGATTGTAAAAACCACTGTCTTTTATAATATAAACCAGCTACCACAATTACTAATGAACCAAGAGTTAATAAAATCATAGTATTAGTACTATTAAATTGCAAGCTTTTATTGTCTGGCTCAGTTACCTTTATTGGTTCCATTGATTTAACGCTATCGACTATCAGTTCTTTTGATTTTAATTTTTTTCGTTTTTTTTGCTTCAGCTGAAATTACTGCTAATTTTTTACCCCATGCAACTCTACCTGGATTTTTAGTTTTACTGTTTGTAGTAACAGTCTCTACTTGAGTTTCTACTTGAGGTTGTGTTACACTTTCTGTATCACTCATTTTTTACACTAATATAACTATATAATAACTATATAATACAAAATATTTTATTTTTAAATTACTTTATTTTTTTTCATTTTAATCAAGTCAATTTTCAAGTTGTTTTCAATATCTTGATCAAGTTCTATATCAAGTTCTTTAACAAGTTCTTGATCAAGTTGACTCAAGTCATTCAAGTCACTTTTTTTAGGACAAGTGTTAACAGTGTGTGTTGCAAAGTTAATATTATTTAAAATAGTGAGACCACCACTTGTCAATGCCAAAAGAAGATTATAACTGTATGCTAACTTTCCAGTAAGTTGTTTGAATTGATTTGTAACAAGAAAATTATTTTTCAAGTCGTCATTTAATTTATTCACATTATGTACTGGAAGCTACTATTTTACTAATCCCAAATAAAACTCCATTTACAATGTTGTCACTTACAAGAGAACTGTAAGTGCTTTCATATATCTTATAATACTTTTCGATTTCTTTATCGCTCGTTTTTCAATATATTCGAGAGTGAAATTTTTTCCCAAGAAAGCTTTTGATTGTCCAGCAGCAATGATACATAGTAATCTTTCTCTGTACTTAATTATTGGAGACACCTGTGACTCTGGTGTTGCTGTTACCGGTGCTGTCGGCTGTAAAATAGTGAGCTCTGACAATGTCTGTTCCATTTTGTTATAGTAACTATATAATAATATAAATATATTAGTTATTTTATATTTTATTTTGTAAAAAAAGTAGATGATAACTAACGCAATAAATAACCATAAGAGACAACAAATATCATTGATTAACATGGTTATGATAGTTATAATATATATCAGATTAACTATATTATATCTATACTATAAGGTTGTCTTAAACGAAACACTAATTTACTATAAGGAGTATTTTAATTTTTTTATAAATTCATTAATTTCTTCCTTATTTAATTCCATCCCATAGTTTTCAATTATTTCTTTAACATCATTTTTACTCGGTGTGTAATACAGAACAAGCATACCGATGTTTTCTCGAAATGTCTTAGCGATACTTGTAAATTGTTGCGTAAGTACCCATACGATAATATTATCATGACGAGCTGAAAATGCTAACTTTGTTAAAATATTGACACGAGATTTGACATCCTTCGTGAAAGCGCAGTCATCTAGTATGATTAGACTTTTTGTATTTTTATAACACTCATACACGAGTTCAATACTTTCATTTATTTTTCCTATGTTAGGAATCATTATAATAATGTCCGAGTCTTTGTAAATACATTTTTTATCGTAAGCTTTATTGTTTATGAACGTCGGACAGATTATGATTATGTAATCGAATACGTTTTTATAATACGTTTGTAACAGTTCCATAATGAACTCTGTTTTACCCGAACATGTCGGTGCACTAATAAGCATATTAAAAGGAGGGTCAAGCCAGATCATTTTCATATACTAATAGTATTAATAGTATCAATAGTATTAATAGTATCAATATATAATAGATTTTAATTTAGATTCTTGAATTTTAAGCATAGCATCACTTATAATGAAAATATTTGCAGTTATTTTTTCTTGTGGATTTGTGAATTCTCGTTGAATTTCCAGTTGAACCCCATCTTTTGTATTCATGACTTTCAGACCACTACCATGATATCTATTATCCTTAAAACTTCTTAAATCAATAAACAGACAATATTTATTTAACAGAAAGGTGGCCTCGCTTTCTTGTGCTAATTTATCAATTCCTTTACCAGTGTAGCAGCAGAACTCAGATGACATGAAATAACGTCTGGTTTCTTCCCCAAAATTTTCTAGGAGATAATCCCTGTGCATACACTTTATTTGCGATACCTTCTATCGTTATTGCAACAGAATTAATACTAGGATTAAAGAATAATTCGGTGTCTAATGCATTTTGTAGCTGTGGTTTGCCGAATTATACAAAAATTCCTTTCAAGCTTCTACGTGGTATATTAATGTTCTCGTTAACAATTGTATTCGTACCAGAGAAGTTAATTGTTCTGAAATGTTGAATATGTTCGTAAAGAAAACTTTTACCACTGTTATAGTAACCCTTAATTTCCATAGCTAACTTTGGATATCTTATCGTTTCATATTCAAGTTGGATGTTTGTTAAAGTACAATCCCAGCCATCTGTGTCTTCACTTACTAGGATTTTATTAACAAAAGCAAGAGTAATCTCCCATTCGATATGGCTTCCTAAGCTTGATGGATATACGGCTCCATGACCATTCATTATAGGATGCAATTTCGCAAGATCGATCGCATATTTTTTACCGTATGCCTTATGAAGTGCAGCCTCTCCTAAGTAATCCCCACCACCAACTCCACCAACATTATCACTTCTCAATTTTCGGAGATTTTCTGACTGAATTCCATACAGCGTTTTATTTGTTCTATCTGAATACAGATCTTTATACGTTTGTACTAAGTTGTAGTTTGTTAAATCCATTAAGATTTCCCCTTCGAATTTTAAAACTAATCGACTGATGACATTAGCAGACAGGTTTTGGACAACGAAGTTCTTATTATGACCGTTTAATTTAAGATCAAAAACAAGATTGAATTTACCCGTTAGAACAACAGTGTCTTCTAATTTTGGACATCTGATATATAAAACTTCACCAGGTTTTGCACGATTTGGATCATACGTTAAAACGTGATGAGTTCGCTCTCCTTTACTACCGAGTGCGTTCAATTTTGAGTAATCACCTTGAAGTTCTCTATTGTAAGGCATTTTTCTATACTATTATACTATATTATACTAAAATACAAAAAAATATATTATATTTATTAGTATATTTAATAGTATATTATTTTTTTTTTCATTTTTATTTTTTTTTTTCATTTTTATTTATTTTTTTGTTTAGAACTTTCGTTAGAACTTTGTTTAGTTAAAATCCGTTCATAAAGGTATACCGCTATTGCAGTTGCCAACAGCCCTACATGTTCAGCTATAAATCCTACAACTTGTCCCGCTGTTTTTAAAACGACCCGATAGAGCCAATAATACCTGGCAGTGCCATCGCTGCTTTATTACCGAGCCATTTTAATACATCCGCAACACGTTTAATAACTGCTTTGACTGGACCACCGCTACTGCTACTGCTACCGCTACTAGTAGGTGGTGATTTTATACCTAATGCAATGGCTATAGTAGTTATAACTAAACCGAGTGCTGTTGCCAATGAAACAATAGTAACTCCATTACGTTTGAAAAGAATTACCAGTTTATCTTTAATACTAAGGTTTGGGTCTTTGAGTACTTCTTTCAAAGCAGATGTCTCAGCTAACTTATTGTGTAAAATATCATTTTCTTTATTATATTTTAAGATATGAATCTCAACTCTACCTAATTCTTTTTTTTCATCTTGCGTTAATTCTTCGATTTTTTGTCTGTTTTCCAATTCTTTTTTTCTATCATACAAATCTTCTAAACTTTTGACTGCTGTATTAATTTCTTTACGCATGATTGTATATTCAGGGTTGAGTTCATTCCATTCTTCAATTTTGTTTTCAACCTTACTGATTTCATCTTTATTACCTGCAGTGTCTCTTCTGAGGTAGGCTTGATAGTCTCTTAATTGACCAACCATTGATGGTGTGAGAGTTGAAACATCTATAGCTTCAACTTCATCCACATTTAAAGGTGATTCAAAATGCTCACATTCACTATCGCTAATTTGCTAGACGACATGTTTGTGAAACACATTCTGGTTTTAAAACTTTTAAAAAGCGTCTGCAAACACCTTAAAATGACCTTTTTCAGTCAGTTCCCTTCGGATTTACTTCGAGAGTTTTCGGGTATTTCCGGTCCCACCTAGACCACGGGATTTTATGACGTCATAAGGAGTAATGGTTAGCACTAAAGCTATGACGAGCGTAGTCAACAGGTGAATAAAACTCAACAGCATTGTGAAAAAATACATTGTTGGTGGTTGTAATAGACATCAGTAAACAAAAACTACAGTCTACATGTCTTATTAACCAACATTTACCGATATTTACTCACACTTTCTCACTAATTGTCAGTGTCTGTGGGTATAAATGCTAAAATATGATCTCCCCATATTATGGCAAAATAAATAAAAACGGCTAGACTAGATATACATAAACACTTGTAATGTCGGGTGTTTCACATTTATTGACTTTTATTTATCTGATTTTTTATTATTTGCCGAAAAGAAGCATTACGATACTGTCGTGATGCGTTGACGGCATCCCGGGGCCGAGGACGTCATATTTTAGCCCAATTGTATCCGCGTCGTCTTTTGAACGGCGCATTTAACAACAAAGTAAACATATTTCATCTCGAATAAATATACTAGCTATTAGAATACTAATGGGAAACATCAAGAGGGCGTATCGGGACATGTGCCACAATATATTTGTTGGTCCCATAATACACTAATTGATTCGATTTGCTCCGAGTGGAAGCATGCTCTGAGTCATTGCATCATGTAAATGGAACTGTGACCGACCTAATTTTGTTGTCCATATATAAAATGAGAGTGACCTGTAATTGTTTCACAATTTTCGTTGTGGTCTTGTATTGTCACATGTTTTTGGCTTGTGAGTTTACATCTATTATTTTCGGCCAGGGCTGTCTAGGGTGCAATACTCTAGTCCGAGTCTGAGACCCATGTAAAACCTCAGAAACTCGCATTCGGATCGGACTGAACAGAAGTAGGTCTCATCGACTTGTTGGGGACTCGAATTATTGCTTGTTTTTATCACTGTATACTGGTGATTATTATATATCAGTAGGTAGGTAGTGTTGTCAAGTTTTGTGCAGTCACCACGGCCGCGGCAGTAAGTTTAATTAGGATAGTTCCGCCGATCAAAGCTGAAGCAGTGTATGTACGTATGGAATCGGGAGAGCACATTCGTGTCGGGTTGAATTCATCCACGTGTTGATATAATCCATATTTATCAATTAGATATATTGTAAAATTCTTCAAGTCGTACAGAAATAACGCCTCTAACCTCAAAACAAACCCTGAGAAATTGGACAGGACGTGACTAACTATCTAGTTGTAGGCTTTCTTTCATAACCATGTGCTGGGGTCACGACCTTGATTGCCGACGTCAATATTGTCCAATCATATTTAATATCATGAACACATTGCGATATTTGATTTGTTGGTTTCCTAAACTGTATACTTCAAATACATGATTCGTTAGAAAATTCTTCTAATGAATATTAAATAGGCTTGTTGTATTAAGTGATATCGGACAAGGGAAACCATACAAGTTTTCTTCCAGACGAGTTGCTGAAGTCATGTAAATGACAACACGAAACTCACGAAATTTCCTCAATCCTTTACAATTTTATTGCTGATAATATGGGTGATCTAATAGCTAGTATATTTATTTGAGATAAATGTTAACTTTGTTGCTAAATGCGCTGTTCAAAAGGCGACATCAGCGAGACAGTATAATCGAGTATAGTGGGCTAAAATATGCTGTCGACGCCATACGTATCGAAGGTATTGTAATACTTCTCCTCGGCAAATAATAAAAATATCAGATAAATAAATTGAAACATGCAACCGACATTACAAGTGAGTAGTATTAATAATGACAGTGCCAGCGCAGTTAAGCGACATCCCCTTTTTTCACCTGTTATAAAGTTAAAATAAATCTTAAAACTGTATTAAATTAATTTTGGATCAATTTAGAACTCATTTTAGAACGGCATACCCTTATTTAATCAATATCTCTGGATATTCTGCATTACATTTATCCGAAAATCGTTTAAAAATTTGATTCTGTGAAAATGCTTCCATTTTCAACTCTGGTATTAGTGCAGCTTCCTGATATTCTCCTAAATATAATAGAATTGCTTTTATAATTACGCTAAAATTGAGTGATCGATATCGTGTTGGATTTATATAAACTTCATCAATTGATGAAAATATTATAGTAACAGTTCTCAAAAAATAATAATTTAGTTTATATTTTTTTTAAACTTTTTTAATGTGGTTTTTAGGGTTATAGATGCTTCGACTGTTTTGTTTGTTTTGACTTCTTTGGTCATGTTCAAAGTTTTCTTCTAAAGATTCATCTAAAGGTTTATTTAATGAATTACAACAGTCAAAACAGTGAAACCTTCCATAGATCTTACCACACATGTTTTTACAAATATCATCATGAGGTATATTGATTTTTTTTACATATGTTACAATGTATGATGTTATACCATTTTTTTTTATTTACTTCGTTTATTTTTTTGTTCATTAAATCACAACAAAGTGTACTGAAAATGTTAGTACGATCACTGGCTACAGTTGCTACACTATTTCGTTTACATAATTGACATTCCGTTGTATAGTTATTTTATTAGTTTATTAGTTTATTAGTTTATTATATTATATTATATTATATTTTTTTATTAAATAAACTAATAATATTCCACCACCAGCTAAATAAATGTATTGATATAACTTCATATCATCGGAAGGTTGATAATAGTCACTAAATTCGGGTTCATTTTTAAGACTGGCAAGACTGTCAAGACTGTCAAGACTGTCAAGACTTGTGAGTGTACTCTGTGTACTCTCTGGATGAAATTCAAAATATAAATTTAAGTTTTGATCAGTCAGAACCAGATTTTGTCTCGCATGAACATCTAAATTTTTTTGTTTCGCTATAAAATCTAATACTTTCTGCCTATGTTCTAACCATACTTCTCGATCTTTATTGAAATTCTCCAAAGCTAAATCATGTCTCTTTAATTCTTTTTCATGTTCTTCTTTCATATCGTCGCCGCCTGAAGCTGCCTTAGCTACATAACTACCCCCAACAAAGGCAGTTGCATTTAAAATAGCTCCACCAACTATCATCGCAACAGCTGCACCCATTATGTATAGTATATATATATACTATCAAGATATATTAAATTATTAAATTATATTACATTTTTTTAATATTCTTTTTTATTATCCTTTATATTTATCCTTTATAAGGATCAACTGGTAACATATTTCTTTGTTCCAACATATCTTTCTCTAATACTGCTCCACTCACAGCTATTGCGAGAGAAGCAAACTTCTTGAATGAAGTACTTGTTTTAGGACTGTCTGGAGCCATCTTTATAGTCTTGTCAAGTATAAAACTATTAGTTATTGTTAAAGCAGATAAAACTGCACCATCATATAGACCATTCACGATTAGTTTAGTATAGTCCGTCAATGTATATTGTGTATATATTATATAATATATATATAAAAAATAAATGAAATAAAAAAATAAATGTAAAAAATCATTAATTATTACTTTTATTACATTATTACATTATTTCATTATTCCATTTCAAGTAGAGCTTGCGGAGCTTTATTTTTAACTGGTTCTAATGCCGTTAATTGTTTAGACTCTGATGACGACTTGAATTTATCACTTGATTGTAAAAACCATTGTCTTTTATAATATAAACCAGCTGCCCCAATTACTAATGAACCAAGAGTTAATAAAACCATAGTATTATTAAATTGCGAGCTTTCATTGCTTTCATTGCTTTCATTGCTTTTATTATCTGACACAGTTGCCTTAGTTGGTTCCATTGATTTAACGTTATCGACTATCATGTCTTTAATTTTTAATTTTTTTTGTTTTTTTGTTTCAGCTGAAATTAATGATAATTTTTTTCCCCATGCAACTCTTCCCGGACTTTTAGTTTTACTGTTTGTAGTAACAGTCTCTACTTGAGTTTTTACTTGAGTTTTTACTTTGGGTTGTGTTACACTTTCTGTATCACTCATTTTTACACTAATATATATATATATATATATATATATATATATATATATATATATATATATATATATATATATATATATATATATATATATATATATATATATATATAATACAAAATATTTAAAATATTTACCTTTTCAAGTATTTTCAAGTATTTTTAAATTACTTTATACTTTATTTTATTTTTAATCAAGTCAATTTTCAAGTTGTTTTCAATATCTTGATCAAGTTCTTGTTCATGTTCTTGATCAAGTTCTTTAACAAGTTCTTGATCAAGTTGACTCAAGTTATTAAAGTCATTCAAGTCATTTTTTTCAATTTGACCATTCAATTCATTCTTTTCAGTCAAGTCACTTTTCTTGGGACATGTGTGAACAGTGTGTGTTGCAAAGTTAATATTATTTAAAATAGTGAGACCACCACTTGTCAATGCCAAAAGAGGACCATAACTGTATGCTAACTTTCCAGTAAGTTGTTTGAATTGATTTGTAACGAGAAAATTGTTTTTCAAGTCGTCACTTAATTTATTCACATTTTGTACTGGAAGCACAAGTCCTACTATTTTACTAATCCCAAATAAAACTCCATTTACAATGTTGTCACTTACGAGAGAACTGTAAGTGCTTTCATATATCTTATAATATTTTTCAATTTCTTTATCGCTCGCTTTTTCAATATATTCGAGAGTGAAAATTTTTCCCAAGAAAGCTTTTGATTGTCCAGCAGCAATGATACAAAGTAATCTTTCTCTGTACTTAACTATTGGAGACACCTGTGGCTCTGATGTTGCTGTTACCGGTGCTGTCGGCTGTAAAATAGTGAGCTCTGACAATGTCTGTTCCATTTTGTTATAGTAACTATATAATAATATAAATAATATATTTATTTTGTAAAAAAAGTAGATGATAACTAACGCAATAAATAACCAACAAATATTGATAACATCATTGATTAACAGCAATGACATGTTAATGACATATTATACTAACTATATCAGATTAATTATACTAAATCTATACAATAAGGTCGTCTTAAATGAAATACCAGTTTACTATAAGGAGTATATTTTAATTTTTTTTATAAATTCATTAATTTCTTCCTTATTTAATTCCATCCCATAGTTTTCAATTATTTCTTTCACATCATTTTTACTCGGTGTGTAATACAGAACGAGCATACCGATGTTTTCTCGAAATGTCTTAGCGATACTCGTAAATTGTTGCGTAAGTACCCATACGCTAATATTATCATGACGAGCTGAAAATGCTAACTAAGTTAAAATATTGACACGAGATTTGACATCCTTCGTGAAAGCGCAGTCATCTAATATGATTAGACTTTTTGTATTTTTATAACACTCATACACGAGTTCAATACTTTCATTTATTTTTTCTATGTTGGGAATCATTATAATAATGTCCGAGTCTTTGTAAATACATTTTTTATCATAAGCTTTATTGTTTATGAACGTCGGACAGATTATGATTATGTAATCGAATACGTTTTTGTAATACGTTTGTAATAGTTCCATAATGAACTCTGTTTTACCCGAACATGTCGGTGCACTAATAAGCATATTGAAAGGAGGGTCAAGCCAGATCATTTTAGAGTTATTCTATACTATCAATAATGTTAATAATGTTAATAATGTTAATAAATAATAGATTTTAATTTAGATTCTTGAATTTTAAGCATAGCATCACTTATAATGAAAATATTTGCGGTTATTTTTTCTTGCGGGTTTGTGGATTCTCGTTGAATTTCCAGTTGAACCCCATCTTTTGTATTCATGACTTTCAGACCACTCCCATGATATTTATTATCCTTAAAACTTCTTAAATCAATAAACAAACAATATTTATTTAACAGAAAGTTTTCCCCAGTTATTTCCTCTAGTTTATCGCAACAGAACTCGGATGACATGAAATAACGTCTGGTTTCTTCCCAAAATTTTCTAGGAGATAATCCCTGTGCATACACTTTATTTGTGATACCTGCTATCGTTATTGCAACAGAATTAATACTAGGATTAAAGAATAATTCAGTGTCTAATTCATTTTGTAGCTGTGGTTTACTGAATAATACAAAAATTCCTTTCAAGCTTCTACGTGGTACATTAATGTTCTCGTTAATAATTGTATCCGTACCAGAGAAGTTAATTGTTCTGAAATGTTGAATATGTTCGTAAAGAAAACTTTTACTGCTGTTATAATAACCCTTAATTTCCATAGCTAACTTTGAATCTCTTATCGTTTCATATTCAAGTTGGATGTTTGCTAAAGTATAATCCCAACGATCCGTGTCTTCACTTACTAGGATTTTATTAACGGGAGCGAGAGTAATCTCCCATTCGATAAGGCATATTTTTTACCGTATGCCTTATGAAGTGCACCCTCTCCTAAGTAAGCCCCACCACCAACTCCATCGATATTATCGCTTCTCAATTTTCGGAGATTTTCTGACTGAATTCCATACAGCGTTTTATTTGTTCTATCTGAATACAGATCTTTATACGTTTGTACTAAATTGTAGTTTGTTAAATCCATTAAGATTTCCCCTTCGAATTTTAAAACTAATCGACTGATGATGTTAGCAGACAGGTTTTGAACAACGAAGTACTTATTATGACCGTTTAATTTAAGATCAAAAACAAGATTGAATTTACCCGTTAGAACAACAGTGTCTTCTAATTTTGGACATCTGATATATAAAACTTCACCGGGTTTTGCACGATTTGGATTATACGTTACAACGTTTCTCGACACTGTGTGCAAAGAGCCACTGGCTCAACAGTCTATCGAGATTAAATAAAGTCTAATAATAATAATAATAATAATAATAAAACGTGATGAGTTAGTTCACCTTTACTACCAAGTGCGTTCAATTTTGAGTAGTCACCTTGTAGTTCTCTATTGTAAGGCATTTTTTCTATACTATATATTATACTATATTATACTAAAATACAAAAAAATATTAGTATTTATTTCATTTATTTTTTCATTTCATTTCATTTATTTATTTATTTATTTTTGCTCGTTTAGTTAAAATCCGTTCATAAAGGTATACTGCTATTGCAGTTGCCAACAGCCATACATGTTCAGCTATAAATCCTACAACTTGTCCCGCTGTTTTTAAAACGAGTGACACGATAGTACCGATAATACCTGGCAGTGCCATAGTTGCTTTATTACCTAACCATTTTAATGCATCCACAACACGTTTAATAACTGCTTTGACTGGACCACCGCTACTACCGCTACCGCTACCGCTACTACCAACGGGTGGTGATTTAGCTATACCTAATGCAATAGCTATGGTAGTTATGACTAAACCGAGTGCTGTTGCTAATGAAACTATAGTAACTCCATTACGTTTGAAAAGAATTACCAGTTTATCTTTAATACTAAGATTTGGGTCTTTAAGTACTTCTTTCAAAGCAGATGTCTCAGCTAACTTATTGTGTAAAATATCAGTTTCTTTATTATATTTTAAGGTATGAACCTCAATTCTACCTAATTCCTTTTTTTCATCTTGCGTTAATTCTTCGATTTTTTGTCTGTTTTCCAATTCTTTTTTTCTATTATACAAATCTTCTAAACTTTTGACTGCTGTATCAAGTTCTTTACGCATGATTGTATATTCAGGATTGAGTTCATTCCATTCTTCAATTTTGTTTTCAACCTTACTGATTTCATCTTTATTACCTACAGTGTCTCTTCTGAGGTAAGCTTGATAGTCTCTTAGTTGACCAACCATTGGTGGTGTTAAATCTATTGCTTCGACTTCATCCACATTTAAAGGTAACGACGGACCGGTAGTCGCAGCAGCAGCAGTGTCCTCGAAAAGTCTATCAGCAGTCGCTTTATTATTTCTACTTTTTATTGTACTATAAGCTAAAAGTTTACCTTTTCTTGTAATCCGTTCATTTATTACGTTATAATACAACTCTCCATCCTTTCCTACATATGTATTTAATTGTAATTCAGTTCGATTAACTGGCACGCCACTTTTTTTGATAACTGCATCAATAGTATCTTCCAATGCTTTATTTCTTAATTCAGTCAATTTAGCTCCAGCGGGAGCTGCGGGTTGAACTGTAGGGCCAACGGGAGCTCCAGCATCTGTGAATGATGTTTCCTGGAAGCCACCCATTAATTCAAAATCCAAGGAATCTTGTTCGTAGTCTGTCATTTCCAAATCTACTCCAATGCCATCTACATTTTCGTTTTCAAAAGGATTAATATCGAAAGGATTTTACTAATACTATATAAATAAGTAACTTAAAAATATTATCCCAACTATTATTCCCATCGTTGAATATTCATGAACAATGTCACGCTTGCCAGGCGCTGCTACCACTGCTGGTGTTACTGCTACTTCAGCTGCTGGCGCTGCTACCGCTTCAACTGCGACTGATGATGCTACTGCATCTAGTCCTTCTACTGGATCATCATGACCTTCCATTTCTTTTAATGCTGATTCTTTTACGTCATTATTTATGTTGTTATAACCGAACTTCATATCTTCTGTCGCTTGTTGTAAGAAATTGTTATAACCCGCCACATTCGTTTTCAAATTTATAATCATTTTTAATCATTTTACTCGGGATTAACCATAAAGAAGGAGAAATGGCTAGATCTAACTTTACCCTCGTTGCATTAATTACATTAATGCCTCTCGTCTCATCCTCGAGTAATGAAATCATTTTTTGTCTCGTTTCTTGACCAGCACCGCCAGAGTCTGCTATACTTACTCGCGTGTCTGCTTGACTTCCTGACATGCAATATACATAAGATTCGATCGATCGATTTAATCGTCCTAAACCTGCTTGCGTAAAACCCGTACTGTTTGGTAAAACAAAATAATTATATTGTTTATAATCGGGATTTTGAAATTTATACCAATGCCAACTTCTGCGAGCCTCATCTGGAGCATCAGGGTTTTCAACCATTGTATTTTGATATTTATATTGGATATCTTTTATATATGGTTTTTTCCACCACTCATAACCGACACCTATACCATTGTTTCCCGATGTGTCATATTTAAATCTGAAATCTGTATTATAATTTAATCCGAATTCATCGCATATTCTATGATAAGACGATACATCATATAAATTATCGACTTTATTAAAAGTGTCAGGGTCGTCAGGTAGTGGGCAAGAAAGTTCATTCAATATTCTTCTTATAGTAAAGTACACGTGAAATCTAAAAAATGATTGAATCTGTTTAGGGATCTCATCATTATACAGATGATCCTCTAGAGTAACACCGCATCCGGTCGTAGCTAACCAAACAGCAAAATTCAATTGTTGATCCCAGTAACCCATATTTGGACCTTTCAACCATTTGTTAGCACTGTCTGCATTATAATTAATTATTATGTAGTTTTTGAATATATCTCTCAATTTTATATTGAATCGATCGGTTTCACTTACATAAACAACCATGTTGATTAATATGTTTCGTATATCCATAGACATTATACTATCAAATGGTTGATGTAGTGCATAGTGTAAACTGTTAGTATTTTGTGCTAAAGTAAATGGTTTTGGATAGTTAAACGAATGCAGCGAATGCAGCGAATGCAGTGAATGCAGCAAGTGCGGCTGTTCCGGCTGCTGCGGTGACTGCTGCGACTCCAATGATGTTGACACTGCTGCGACTGCTCTGCCTTCTGAAGGCGGCTGTTTTTTTTAGCTTTGGCTTTGTTTTTTGTTTCACTCCGTTCACTCCGTTCACTCTCGTTACTGGTAATCCTAATGTCCACATTTTTTCAGGTACATGTATATTAAAGGGTTTATATAAAATTATATAAATTTATATAAAATTATATAAAACATACTAATAAATTTCCATAATTATCTTGAAATATACGCCTTTTCCTAGTATCTTGTATTAATTTAAGAACCCAGTATTCATTTAAAAATTTAACCTCTGGCTCTGGAAATAAACCTAAGAATTCAATACGTTTAAAAAAATTCTTTTTTTCGACTTCTTTACAAAAGGATAAAATAATCTGATAAAGAGCTGTATCTTTCAATTTTACCCCTGTATTTACTATTAATACGTGCATATTTTTTCTTCTCAAGTTGTCCCATTCTAGCTCTATATTAAAACCAAGGACGTCTTTGTATTTGTTTAAAAATTTAGTTATATTATGTTCTCCAAACATGATGTACAATACATTATTACATTATATTCTTTTAATTTTTTAAATATTTATGATATTTTCAATCGGTTCCCAAGAATTGAATTTATCGCCATATCCTAACCATTTTACCAACGCGTATTCATGGCCTTTTATTTTTTTCTTACGTAATATTTTTTCAATTTTATATTGTCATGTCAATCGATAATTCTTGCTCATAAAACGTGCTGTCAATGTCTTCACCCGATAAATCTTCCAAAGTGTAAACAATAACGGGACCAAAGATAATTTGTTTGATTTTGAAAAGTTCACGCGTATAGTTTGGTAGATATCCTTTAGCAAACACGTTCTTGTATTTGGAAATTCTCACGGTATCACCGATATTAAACTTCGGAGTTCCATATTCAACAGTGAGATAAGCACCGTATAAATTATACCAAACAATATTTTCATTCCTCGGTAATGATGCTTCCTTCGGAGTCATGTGGATTGAATTATGGTAGGTATTGTTATAACCATCCACTAATCGATCTAGTACGTCGATCCAATTTCTAGTTTGTTGGGTATCAGTAAAATATTTATACATACGTGATTTAAGTGTCCTGTTAAAACGCTCGACAACAGATGCCTTTTTATCTGACCGTGTACTAAACCACTCAATTTCGTGATTTTCAAAGAGATCTTTAACGTGTTTATTGTAAAATTCTCGTCCTTCATCAAACTGTATTTTATTCGGTTCACAGTCTTTAAAAATAAATTCAAAGGAGTCAGCCATTTCAATACCACGTTTTGACTTGAGTGGTATCGCCCAAGCATACTTCGATAACACATCGATAACAGTCAGGTTGTCGGTGGCCGAGCGGTTAGCTCGTACGCCTCTTACCTCTGCAGTCTGGGTTCGAACCCGCCTGGTGTCGGCTGGGTTTGATTTAAAATTTAACCAGGTCTGTATGTAAGAAGGGTGATGCTCAGTTTGACCCTGCCGAACAACGCAGGTTTTCCCCGGGTACTCCGGTTTCCTCCTGCTTCTTCAACACTAGGGCACTAGGGCGCTGCTCTTGCGGCGATCATTCAAAACAAATTTCCGAATTTATTTGGACGAATAAAGATTATTATTATTAACCAGGGTTACCCTGCCCTTGGTCATTGGACATCTCTACAATGTCAGCTTGCCACTGGTCATCGATTCCAGAAACAATTACTTTGCGGTAAGGGAACTTTTTAATTGCTGGTTTGTGCATAGTGTAAACTTCTTGTTCTTCTAACCAACAATGAATTTTATATTTATTTTTTTGTTTCACTCCGTTTACTCCATTCACTTTCTGATCTGCTTTGATTTTACGCCACAATTTTGCGATGCCGCTGTATGCTAAATCAGAATTATAATACAAGTCTCGTAAATACTGATCCATAGTATAGTATATATACAGTAAACATTATTTAACTATTTTTGATTTCTGATTTTTCAATATCTGAATAACCATTCAGTTTATAATACATTAAATAACGTTCTAATGGTGGAGTATAATTAGCAGCTTTTTGCATTTCGAGAGACTTCATAAATACTTCCCGAATAAATTCCTGAGGTGTTTCAGAGTAAACATTTGCTTGCATATATGTTAGTAATTCTTTGAAATTCTTATATTGTACTTTTAATCGTGATACTTTATCCGATAATTTTAAGTTTTGGTTAACAACTGTAACAACTATTGGAACAGCTGCTAATAAACTAATAAAAACTGGAATCGCTGGAACAGCAGCTAATGCACCAACTCCTGAAATAATTCCACTAGTAATAAGTATCCCTTTATTAACACGACTTAATAATTTGTAAGAACGTCTATAAACACTACATACTCGTGTAAGATAATCGACTAGGTCTTGTATCGTTTTAATATTTTGATCAATCATTTTATGGTATCACTTAAATTATACTATATATTTAAAAATATTATTTTTTAGAGGTTTGATAACCAAAGTGGAACAATAAGTTATTTTTGTATAACCACGACCGAAGACCGTAAAATTAATACTAATTTTAACTTTTTTGTCAGTATGAAATAACCGAGACAAAGGTGTTGGTAAAATTTGTTTGTTTATAACGTATGTTAAATGAGATTTTTTTTTTTCATCATCAATTTTTATATAAAAAATAACTATTGCTCTCTCATTTTTTTCTTTAAACTTCAACTGAGGGAGAATATAACCAGAGTCTAAAAAATGTTGAATGTGATAAGTTCCTGGATCTAAAAAGTAAGAATTTCTATCACTATCAAAAGTTACTTTATTCATGTTTATTACATGAGAATATTCTCTTACTGTTACCTTAACAATTTGTTTACGAACAAATTCAATTATTGTAATCTCTGGCTCCGATATTTTAGGCTTTGGTGGTGGAATCGGCTTTAATTTAAACATATTATTTTCATATTCTATCTGATATTTAACACCTGGTATTATTCTCGTAGATTTAAAATCCTTAAGATCTTTAAGAGATAAGTTGAGAGATTTGTTCATTTTATTTATTTTATAATCTATATTAAAAAGTAATTTAAAATACTTTAAAATCTATAAGAATCATACGTTTCAAAGTTATTGTTTTGATATCTAAAAGTTTTAACCCTTGTGTTATTTCATGTAACACTTCACTCGCTTCTTCTTCTTTTAACGCTGTAAAAGTAACATCGATATTATCATTTTCAATCTGAATTTTAATTGTTAATAATATACGTCAGTTACATTTTATTGAAAATCCATCTAAGAAAGTATCGTATTCACCCTCAGTATTTAATTTAATACATTTAACAATAATGGTACCGCTGGTTACTTTCTTTATCTTGTTTGTCATCTTTTCACTAATAGTAGCCAATTTTAATTTAGCCTCACCTTCATGCGGTTTCAAACCGAGTATATTAAACTGCTCATCATAAAATAACTGAAGATTTCCTTCGTTAAGGTAATAATTACAATACCATTCCCCTAAATTTACAATTCTATCAAAAATATTTTCTCCCCTCACCATTGTATTTATAACATTTACTTTTAAATGCAGCTTTGGATTCAGAAGGTCTAACATTTCTAGTCTAGGATCTGCTTCCGGTAAATAGTGTCTGATATCAGCTAAACTAAATGTTTTATCATTGTCGTTATAAACTGACACATAAGGAACTCGATCAGTTAAACCATGATCAATAGTTAATGGCTTTTCAAGCATTTCAACATAATCTCGTGGTAAATCAAAAGTATAGAACTTGGCATCTCTGTTGCTATACGCAAAACCAAATGGTATATGATATTTTGATACTCTATATTCTTCGATTGTATTATCTACATCATTTAGATCTACTAAATTGTTGGTATGCTCGTGTGATTGAATTGCTGCTGGTTCTAAATTAAATGATTTAGTATTATTTTTCCATTTAAAGATGAAATCTTTATTATTATTACGTCCGGTTAAATACAGTATGGGTGTGTAAACATCTTTAAGATCATTAAGTGCATATCCTAAAGGTGTTATCTCACCTAGTCCAAAAATTGATGGTGATGATGGCATATTGTAATATAGTTATACTATATATATATATATATATATATATATATATATATATATATATATATATATATATATATATATATATATATATATATATATATATATATATATATATATATATAGTAAATAGTATCAAACTCGTAGAATAGAGTGCTCGATGCTTGGGTAAGCAGGGCGGGAATAATCAAAGTAGGTTGGTTGGAACTTGAGGTGCTTGGTTGTAACTCCGGGTTTCACGCTCAATGCGTTCATCTGATGAATATATATATATATATATATATATATATATATATATATATATACTATTAAAAACAATGAAGTTGTATATAAATGACAAATCTAGTGATATTACTATCAATTTTACAGAAACGCTGATTGGTTATAAACAGATACGATTATTAGAGTGTAAACTATATAATTCCTGGTATAATATTACGAAAGAAAACAATGAAATTGCTTTTACCGCTAACCTTAAACGATCAGTTAAAAAAGTAGAACCGGGTAATTACAATGTAGAAACATTATCGCAAGCGATTGGTAGATCACAATTAATTAATTTTAAGAGAATTTTACCAACGGGGAAAACACAGATGATACTCGGTGATAATGTTAAAGTAGACTTTTCAAAGCCAAAGAATTTTGCAAAAATACTTGGTTTTGAAGAAAAAGAATATAGTTCATCAGGTATTAGTCCAAACCAAGTAGATGTTCTTTCTGTGACTGAATACGTAGTCTATTGCGATATTATAGATACACCTACTAATTACATCAATGGGAAAAGGTCTGATTATTTACAAATTTTAACTGTAGAGGACCAGGGTGAAATAGGAAAACCTACCACTTATTCATTTCCCGCTAATGTTCCAGTACACATCAATCAAATGCATATGTCTAATCTTCGAATTTGGATAACTGATCAAAATGACGAACCAATAGATTTTAATGGTTGGCCAATTTCATTTCAACTCGAGCTAATTTAAAGGTTACTTACCGTTACTTATAGTTACTAACGTTTACCTAAAGGTTGGTGTGCGCTCAATTAGAGAGATAACAACACAGGGTATATATACATATTCAAAGTATTTACGAAAATACAATGCGAGTTAAATGTGATTCATGTAATCGTTCAGCACCTGAGTATATATGCGAAATATGTAATAGACATTTTAAACATCAACATAATTTAAATAAACATGAAAACACAAGAAAATGTTCTGAGAAAAATAAAATCCAATATATTGATGCATGCCCAACATGTGAACGTGTTTTCCCTGAGTTTACTTGTGATAAATGTAAATTTGCTTACAAATATGAATGTCATTTAAATAAACATTATAACAGAAGTACACCTTGCGTTAAACAACCTAAGAGATATATTTGTGAATGTAGCTTAGAATTAGGTAGCTATTTTGCATTGTATAGACATAGAAAAAAAACTTGTAAACTTGTAATTTACAATTAAACAAATAAATATTTTAATGGATATAAATCTTTTTTTAACAATTATATAACATGGAAAAGATTTTGAATCCACGCACTAACCGAATGATAACAGTTGGTAGACGTGTATACAATAAACTTATACGGAATGGCATTTTACAACCTTTACCTAAGAATATTTTGGATTGGTCAGTACCTGGTAATCTTCCTCGACCATTAACGGAACAATATATCATTAATCCTATTACCAAACGTATGGTTAAAATAGGTAATAATACGTATCAAACTCTTATTAATAAAGGCTATCATCATGTTGGTGGTGTTTTAATACCACCTAAATATCATGAACTTGAGAGAGCTTTTAGAGGATATGTGAAGTCGTATGAAATTGATATTACTGAAAAAGAACTTCATACGCAATTAATTGAAAATAAATATTTAATAAAAGAACTCTTAAAACAAAATTTACAAGATACAGGTGGAATAAAAGCAATATTAACATTGAAGATAAAATTTGTTAAATATGATCAAAGCGTAAACAATATGGAGACAGAAATAACAAATGATGATTATTTTAATAGTAGTCCATTAGTAATTACAAATACTGATCAAATAGATGAACAAATTAATTCAAGTTACGAAAGAATAACTGAACGCATCGCTAAATGGTTACGTGAAGGTTCTGGTTGGCAAATAAAAAGACTTCTCAATTTTTATGTAAATATTGTAAGATACGAGCCTTTACAAGGTAACTCGTATATAAAATTACCAAAAGAACTACAAAACGCAATGAAAGGACTCATTAACATACAAAATAATGATAATGAGTGTTTTAGATGGTGTCATTTAGCGTATAAATTTCCAGTTGAAAAGGATAAATATAGACCATCTAAATACAAACAACATATTAACGATTTAGATTATAAAGGAATAACATTTCCAGTAACCATAAAACAAATACCTAAAATCGAAAACTAAAATAATATATATATTTCCGTATTTGGTTATAGTCACAATAAGGTGAAACAACAAGCATATCCAATTTTTGTTAGTAAACAACCTTATGAAGATCATCTTGATTTATTACTAATAACTCATGGTGATAATCAAAAACATCATTATGTTTGGATTAAAGATTTTAATCGATTCATGTATAATATAACAAAGCACGATGGAAGAAAGCATTTTTGTAGATATTGTTTACAACATTTTACAACCGTAGAGATTTTAAATAAACATATTCCCATTTGTTTTGAAATAAACAAGACGCAGGCTATACGATTGCCAACTGAAGAAAATAAATGGTTATCATTTAAAAATTACCCAAAACAATTAAATGCACCATTTGTTATTTACGCAGATTTTGAATCTATAACCGAAAAAGTGAATAATATTAACAATAATACAGCATTCACGCAACATTATCAAAAGCATGAAGTATGTAGTTTTGGTTATAAACTAGTCTGTTGTTACGATGACACATTTAGTAAAAAAAGTGTTATTTATAGAGGGACAGATTCATCTAAGAAATTTATGGAAATGATGTTATCGGAAGTTGATTATTGTAATAATATAAAACAACAACATTTTAACAAACCTCTGTGTATGAGTACAAATGATGAAAATTGTTTCCAAAAAGCGACACAATGTTATATTTGTGAAACATCATACGAGAAAACTGATATACGAGTCCGTGATCATTGTCATATTACCGGTAAATACCGTGGTTCAGCGCATGAATCTTGTAATATCAATTTTCATGTAACGAAGAAAATACCCGTTATATTCCACAATTTAAAAGGATATGACAGTCATTTCATCGTACAAACCCTTGAAAATTTTAATGAAAAGATTAATATTATCCCTCATTCTATGGAAAAGTTTATGGCTATAATGATTGGTACTCATTTAGTCTTCATAGATAGTTTGAATTTCTTGAATGCTTCTTTAGAAAAACTCGTCAGTAACATGAGTGATTAAGAAAGTTAGAAAGTTATTAACGAGAAAAGGTGTGTATCCTTATGATTATATGGATTCCACCAAAATATTCAATGATATTAATCTTCCATTAAAGGAAACATTTTATTCTATTCTAAATGAGACTGGTATTACTGATGAAGATTATAAACATGCGCAAGATATATGGAAGCATTTTAATATGCAAACAATGGGTGATTACCTTGACTTATATCTTAAAACTGATGTACTTTTATTAACTGACGTATTTGAAAATTTCCGAAAAACATGTAATGTATACTATAATCTCTATCCTTGCCATTATTTTAGCGCTCCGGGATTATCTTGGGATGCATGTTTAAAAATGACTAAAATTAATCTCGAATTATTAACAGATATAAATATGCATCTATTTATTGAAAAAGGTCTTCGTGGAGGTATCTCATATATATCTGCTGGCCATGCAAAGGCAAACAATCCATATATGAAAGACCATGACCCAACCCAGGAATCAAAATACATAATGTATTTAGATGCAAATAATTTATATGGTTGGGCAATGGTTCAATCTTTACCAACGGATGGTTTTAAATGGATTGATATAGATTTGCTTGACTTAAGTAAATACTCCAATGAAAGTGAACATGGATTAATTCTTGAAGTCGATCTTGAGTATCCTAGCGAGTTGCACGATCTCCACAATGACTATCCTTTAGCACCTGAGAGATTATGTATTACTGAAGATATGTTATCTCCGCATAATAAAAAGATACGTGACTTATTTAATATTAAATGTGGAAATATAAAGAAATTAACTACAAATTTGAAACCAAAAAAAATTTATATACTTCATTTTCAAAATTTGAAACAATATTTATCACTCGGTTTAAAAGTCACTAAAATCCATAGAGCTATTGAGTTTAATCAATCAAAGTGGATGGCAAAATACATCTTATTTAACACGGAAAAAAGAAAGAAAGCTAAAAATGCCTTCGAAAAAGATTTCTTCAAACTAATGAACAATTCTGTATTTGGACGAACCATGATGAATGTACGTAAGCATCGTAATATAAAATTATGTACAACAGAAAAACAAATCAAAAAATTAGTAGCTTAACCAACATTTGTTACGCAAAAAATTATAACTAAAGGATTGGTTGCTGTTGAAAATAAAAAGGAAAGATTAACTTTAAACCAGCCTTTATATGTTGGGATGAGTATTCTTGATTTGTCTAAAACTTTAATGTATGACTTTCATTACAACTATATCAAAGAAAAATATGGTTCATTAGCAAAGTTGTTATTCACAGATACCGACTCATTAATGTATGAAATTAAAGCTGTTGATCCCTATAAAGATTTCTATCAAGACAAAGACCTGTTCGATAATAGTGATTACTCATCTGAAAGTCCATACTATTTTGATTTTAATAAAAAGATAATCGGTAAAATGAAAGATGAATGCGCAGGTTTACCAATCACTGAATTTATTGGACTTCGAAGTAAAATGTACTCTTATATCACTGAAACTTCATCAACTCGAAAAGCAAAAGGTATGAAAAAGATAGTTGTTAAAAAGAATATTACTCACGAAGAATATAAGACTGTCCTTTTTGAAAATTTACAAACGAAGCATTCCATGAACACTATTCGATCGATAAATCACCAGATCGGTAGTTATACAATCAATAAGACTTCTTTGAGTTGCTTCAATGATAAACGTTATGTTCTCGATCATCGTAACACGTTAGCATATGGTCACGTTGATTTAGGTAAACGTTAGTAACTGTAAAGTAACTGTAAGTAACATTAGTCATAGTATACTATATATAATGTTACTATGTTACTTTGTTTATGTTATCAATATGTTATCAATATGTTTAAAAAAAATTAAAAAAAGAAACCCAGTGCACTGTTGACAGACTTTTTTCTTTTTCTATTTTTTTGGTGTCAATCAAATCTCAATTTACTCTCATACGATTAGTATGGGTTTAATTGCTTTTAGTTAATTGCAAATTTAAATATTGAGATTGAGACTTTGTGTACACATAACAATTTTAACTATTGTTATGTGTACACAAATTTTTTTGTCTGTTACAACAGGGGCCAAGCACTAGGGCTATGGTTCCTCGCTACGCCTGTCTTAGGTCGGTACCCACACGAGTACACTTACCCGTTGTCGGCTGACAGTTTCTGGAACCATAGAGGCGCGTTCGCATGCGCCAATTTATATACAAGTTATCTTTCTATATATGTGATACTCTTCACAGTAAAATCTACGGTTTGATTGTAGTCTGGGTGTAGTTTAGGTGTTTTAATACTTTTATTATCAGTTAATGTTGTTGAAAATACTGTACAAATATACAACTAATTATAGATAAATAATTATAATTATATAATTAAAACCATTAAATTTTAATTAAATTTCATGTAATTCTCATTAATTTGGGTGTTTTTCTTATTAACGGTAGCCGAACGGCATTATGGGTACATTCTATGTAAATTCTATGTAAATTAGGTTACACATGTTGTACATGTACTTATCAGGACACTGCATATATATGATAGTTAGTCAGTGGGTATAACACCGGCTGCCTTATCGCCGTAACTTCCACTAGAGTCCACCATTTTAAATACTAAAAACATCCAAACTTTTATTGACATTTCTTCATTCATGTTAGCAACATAAATTTTTGAAATGTAATTTCAAAATACTGATTTTATACCGAATTCGGGACGCATACTAAGGCCTCAGTGGTAAAGTCAGGTGAGTAGTAGTCCAGTGGTACATACTATTAACAAGCAAGTCACGCACCCATAAATAATCTATTGTTAAACATTCTATTGAAATACATTGACCTTTTGACTTAACACGTTACGCTGTTACACTGGCTGCTGAGTGTATGAATACAAATAAATGGGCCATGACTAAGCAACTATGTATTCACAATGAGACTACACTCAATCGCTTTTCAATAGATTATACCATTATTTTTAGGTAAAGCAGCTATGGGGGTTACTGTGGGTTATTTACCATAAAATTGATTAAATAAGGGTATGTCGTTCTAAAATGAGTTCTAAATTGATCCAAAATTAATTTAATACAGTTTTAAGATTTATTTTAACTTTATAACAGGTGAAAAAAGGGGGATGTCGCTTAACTGCGCTGGCACTGTCATTATTAATACTACTCAAGTGTTTATGTGTATCTAGTCTAGTCATTTTGATTTATTTTGCCATAATATGGGGAGATAATATTTTATCATTTATACCCACAGACACTGACAATTAGTGAGAAAGTGTGAGTAAATATCGGTAAATATTGGTTAATAAGACATGTAGACTGTAGATTTTGTTTACTGATGTCAATTTCAACCACCAATAATGTATTTTTTCACAATGCTGTTGAGTTTTATTCACCTGTTGACTACGCTCGTCATAGCCTTAGTGCTAACCATTACTCCTTATGACGTCATAAAATCCCGTGGTCTCGGTGGGACCGGAAATACCCGAAAACTCTCGAAGTAAATCCGAAGGGAACTGACTGAAAAAAGGTCATTTTAAGGTGTTTGCAGACACTTTTAAAAAGTTTTAAAACCAGAATGTATTTCACAAAAATGTCGTCTAACAAATTAGCGATAGTGAATGTGAGCATTTTGAATCACCTTTAAAGGACCGATAGCAGCAGTGTCAACAGCAGTATCCTCGAAAAGTCTATTAGCAGCTGCAGTATCAATTTTACTTTTTATTGTTCTTTTGGCTAAAAGTTTACCATTTTTTGTAGTCCGTTGATTTTTTATGTTATGATACAGCTCTCCATCCTTTGCATATGTATTTAATCGTAATTCAGTTCACTTTTTTTGATAACTGCATCAATAGTTTCCAACAATACTTTAGTTTTTAATTCAGTCAGTTTAGTATATTTATCTGCTGCACCTACTGGGCCAACAGGTTCTGTGAATACTGTGAGTGATGTTTCCTGGAAGCCTTGCCCCTCCATTAATTCAAAATCCAATGAATCTTGTTCGTAGTCTGTCATTTCCAAGTGTTCTCCAAGGTCACCTACATTTTCATTTATATTTTCATCTACATTAATATCGAAAGGATCATAGTCAGCCATCTTACTACTACTATATAATATTATAGTAATTATATAAATAAGTAACTTAAAAATATTATCCCAACTATTATTCCCATCGTTGAATATTCATGAACAACGTCATGCTCTGTCTGTGTTTCTGCTACCGCTGTCTCTGTTACATCTGCTTCATCTGCTACCACATCTAGTCGTTGTACTGGATCATCATGACCTTCCATTTCTTTTAATGCTGATTTTTTTACATCATTATTTATGTTGTTATAACCAAACTTCATATCTTCTGTCACCTGTTGTAAGAAATTGTTATAACCCGCCACATTCGTATTCAAATTTATAATCATTTTACTCGGGATTAACCATAAAGAAGGAGAAGTGGCTAGATCTAACTTTACCCTCGTTGCATTGATTACATTTTGATAACGGGGTATACTGTTGTCCTCATTAATACCTCTCGTCTCATCCTCGAGTAATGAAATCATTTTTTGTCTCGTTTCTTGACCGGCACCGCCAGAGTCTGCTATACTTACTCGCGTGTCTGCTTGACTTCCTAACACGCAATATACATAAGCTTCGATCGAACGATTCAATCTTCCTAAACCTGATTGTGTGAAACCTGTACTGTTTTCTAAAACAAAGTAGTTATATGGTTTATAATCGGCATTTTGAAATTTATGCCAATGCCAACTTCTGCGAGCCTCGTCTGGAGCATCAGGTAATTCAACCATTGTATCTTGATATTTATATTGGATATCTTTTATATATGGTTTTTTATACCACTCATATCCGACCCCTATACCATTGTTTCCTGATGTGTCATACGTGAATCTGAAATCTGTATTATAATCTAATCCGAATTCATCGCATATTTTATGATAAGACGGTACATCATATAAATTATCAGTTTTATTAAAAGTGTCGGGATCATCAGGTAGTGGACAAGAAAGTTCATTTAATATACGATGTATCGTAAAGTACACATGAAATCTAAAAAATGATTGAATCTGTTTAGGGATCTCATCATTATACAGATGATCGTGAATACTAACACCACATCCGGTCGTAGCTAACCAAACAGCAAAATTCAATTGTTGATCCCAGTAACCCATATTTGGACCTTTCAACCATTTGTTGGCACTTTTGCATTAAAATGAATTATTATATAGTTTTTGAATATATCTCTCAATTATATATTGAATTGATCGGTCTCGCTTACATAAACATCCATGTTGACGAGTGTATCTCGTAAGTGACAACATTCTATAGATAACTTTTTATCAAATGGTTGATGTAGTGCATAGTTAGCATTTTGTGCTAAAGTAAATGGTTTTGGAAAGTGAAGCAAGTGCGGCTGTGACTACTGCGATTCCTGCAGTGACTCCAATGATTCTGAAGGCGGCTGTTTTTTTTAGCTTTGGCTTTGTTTTTTTCATTAATTTCGTATATGGTAATCCTAATGACCACATTTTTTCAAGTTCTATATAAAAAAACTATATAAAAAACTATATAAAACATACTAATAAATTACCATAATTATCTTGAAATATACGTCTGTTCCTGGTATCTTGTGTTAATTTAAGAACCCAGTATTCATTCAAATATTTAACTTCTTGGTTGTCCTCTGAGTCAGGAAATAAACTTAATAAACTTAATAACCTTCAAGTAGCCTTTGTCAAAGGTCGAGACATAACTGACTGTGTCAGACTTATTGAAGAAATTTTGTTATTCACTGATGAAAACAAACTTCCTGGCGTATTAATTGCAGTAGATTTCCAAAAAGCATTTGATATGCTCGAGTGGGATTACTTAATAGAATGCCTTAATATTTTAAACTTTGGACCAGTTTTCCAGCAATGGATCCGAACAATTTACTGTGATGCCCAGGCTTGTGTGATGAACAATGGTTTCACTACAGGATATTTCCCCCTACAAAGGGGAGTAAGACAGGGAGACCCATTATCCCCATATCTGTTCCTCATGGCTCTGGAAGTGTTTCTAACTAACTTAAGAAGTAATCCCAATATTGAAGGTATTCAAATAGACAATACACTGGAAGTTAAATACTCTGCTTTTGCAGACGACTTGACATGCTTCTTGAAAAGTGAGAAATCTTGTGATGTATTTTTTGAAATGCTTGAGAATTTTCATCTTTTGTCGGGGCTGACAAATAATCTTGACAAGACTGAGGCAATGTGGCTTGGTTTGTGGAAAAGGAGGACAAAAAAACCTTTCAAAATTAAATGGCCTGAAACCCCTATTAAGATAGTGGGAGTACATGTATCATATGATCTTGAGCTAAATAACCAGCTTAATTTTGCATCCCCATTGAAACGAATCGAAAATGTTTTAAACTGCTGGAAAATAAGAACACTTACCTTATTGGGTAAAATACAAATTCTGAAAACATTTGCTATGTCACAAATTAATTTTATTATGAGAATGCAGTACATGCCAAAAGATGTTATGGACAAAATTGCTAAGTTGATCTTTAATTTCTTGTGGGCTGGCAGAGATAAAGTAGCAAGGAACATTATGGTCAAAGAAATAAGTGAAGGGGGCTTAAATGCTCCTGATATTTATGCAATGCATAAAGTGTCTAGGGTTATGTTTATTAAACGATATTTGGATGATGATACCCAGCACCCCTGGAAAAACTTCTTCGACAAGCGTCTTAGATCAGTGGGTGGTAATCTCTTATTTAAGTGTAACTTTGACACCCGACTTATTGGTACATCTCTCCCACTGTTTTATACTGAAGCATTACAAGCATGGGCTTCCTTTAATTCAGATGATAATTGTAATATTGGTGAACAAATGATTTGGAACAACAAAAACATTTTGATTGGGGGTAGGTCAGTATTTTATAAGGATTTGATAGATAAGGGTTTTCATTATGTAAGTAAATTATACAATAATGGTCAACTGTTGCAATGGGATGATCTGCAGGCTGGTGGTCTGAGTCAAATTGATATAATTAAACTGTATGGAATAATCCGGGCTCTTCCACCTGAGTGGAAGGAACTAGATGAAGATGGCCAGCCTGTAGGAGTTGAATCAGATCACTATTATCTGTTGAATAGCCATATCAAGAATTCACGAATCACAAAAATTAAAATTAAAAAAGACCTGCAACACCAAAATCAATCCCGTCCAATTAGCGAAAAATATTTTGAAAGAGAATATGATTTCACTGGGGATTGGGCTACAACGTACACCCTACCATTCATTGTGTCTATAGACACTAAAACGAGAGTATTCCAATTCAAATTGCTGCATCACATTCTGTTCACAAATTATGAATTGAAGAGAAGGGGAATGCAGATCTCTCCAGCTTGCACTTTTTGTGAAAGAGATGATGAAACTTTAAGGCACTTATTCCACTCATGTAATGAAACTCAAAAGTTTTGGCAAGATTTTTTAAATTGTTTCAAGAATTGCTTTACTCTATTCGACCTGCCCTCCCTCAGTGAGATATTATTTGGAAACATAACTTTCACAAATCTGTATAACCACTTGCTTCTGTTGGCCAAGAGACACATTTACTCTATGAAGATGAAAAACTTGAAACCGCACTTTGCACTATACTTGAACCACGTAAAATACAATTATCACTGTGAGTATATTATAGCTGTTAACAAAGACAAACTTGAAAGGCACTGTAACAAATGGATAACAATACACCATCTTATTATGTAATACAAGAGCAACTTATATTGTAAACAACTGAAGTTACCAATAAAAATCTTATAAATATAAAAAAAAACAACTTAAGAATTCAATACGTTTAAAAAAATTCTTTTTTTCGACTTCTTTACAAAAGGATAAAATAATCTGATATAAACTTTGATCTTTCAATTTTACCCCTGTATTTACAATTAATACATGCATATTTTTTAAAACCAAGGACTTCTTTGTACTTGTTTAAAAATTTAGTTATATTATGTTCTCCAAACATGTTGCTAAACTGTTGCTAAACTGTTGCTAAACTTTTGTCAAACTGTTGTACTATACATTAATAAATTATTAATTATACTATTTATTAATTATACTATTTTTGAATTTTTTAAAATATTTTTAATTTTTTAAATATTTTCAATCGATTCCCAAGAATTGAATTTATCGTCATATCCTAACCATTTTACCAATGTGTATTCATAGCCTTTGATTTTTTTCTTACGTAATACCCGTTCAATTTTATAGTGTTGTTTCGATTCCTTAGTCATATCAATCGATAATTCTTGCTCATAAAACGTGCCTTCAATGTCTTCACCCGATAAATCTTCCAGAGTGTAAACAATAACGGGACCAAAGATAATTTGTTTGATTTTGAAAAGTTAACATGTATAGTTTGGTAGATATCCTTTGGCAAACACGTTCTTGTATTTGGAAATTCTCACGGTATCACCGATATTAAACTTCGGAGTTCCATATTCAACAGTGAAATAAGCATCGTACAAAATATACCAAACTATATTTTCATTCTTTGGTAATGATGCTTCCTTCGGAGTCATGTGGATTGAATTGTGATAGGTATTATTATAACCATCCACTAATCGATCTAGTACGTCGACCCAATTTCTAGTTTGTTTATCAGTAAAATATTTATACATACGTGATTTAAGTGTCCTGTTAAAACGCTCGACAACTGATGCCTTTTTATCTGATATGTACTAAACCACTCAATTTCACGATTTTCAAAGAGATCTTTAACATGCTTATTGTAAAATTCCCGTCCTTCATCAAACTGTATTTTATTCGGTTCACGGTCTTTAAAAATCAACTCAAAGGAATCAGCCATTTCAATACCACGTTTTGACTTGAGTGGTATCGCCCAAGCATACTTCGATAACACATCGATAACAGTCAGGATGTAACGATACCCCTGATTTTTACTCTGGTCATTGGGCATAGTATTCATCTCTACAATGTCAGCTTGCCACTGGTCATCGATTCCATAAACAATTACTTTGTGGTAAGGGAACTTTTTAATCGCTGGTTTGTGCATAGTGTAAACTTCTTGTTCTTCCAACCATTGTTTCAATTCCTTATATTTAACGCTATCGACTTTTTTTTGTTTCTTGTCTGCTTTGATTTTACGCCACAATTTTGTGATGCCGCTGTATGCTAAATCAGAATTATAATACAAGTCTCGCAAATACTGGTCCATATTAGTAAGCTATAGTAAAGTATATAAAGTATTTAAATAAAATATTTTTTTTCAATTATTTTTCAATATCTGAATATCCATTCAGTTTATAATACTTTAAATAACGTTCCAAAGGTGGAGTATAATTGGCAGCTTTTTGCATTTCAAGAGACTTCATAAATACTTCCTGAATAAATTCTTGAGGTGTTTCAGAGTAAATATTTGCTTGCGTATATGTTAGTAATTCTTTAAAATTCTGATATTGTACTTTTAATCGTGATACTTTATCCAATAATTTTAAATTTTGGTTGACAACTGTAACAACTATTGGAACAGCTGCTAATAAACTAATGAAAACTGGAATTACGGGAACAGCAGCTAATGCACCAACTCCTGAAATAATTCCACTAGTAATAAGTATTCCTTTATTAACAAGACTTAATAATTTGTAAGAACGTCTATACGCACTACATACTTGTGTAAGATAATCTGTTAAATCCTGTATCGTTTTAATATTTGTGGTAACTTGGTCAATCATTTTGTAATATCACCTTATAATTATACTATATATTTAAAAATATTATTTTTATAAGGTTTGATAATCAAAGTGGAATGATAAGTTATTTTTGTATAACTGCAATCGAAGACCGTAAAATTAATACTAATTTTAACTTTTTTTTCAGTATGAAATAACCGAGACATAGATGTTGGTAAAATTTGTTTGTTTATAACGTATGTTAAATGAGATATTTTTTTTTCATCATCGAATTTTATATAAAAAATAACTATTGCTCTCTCATTTTTTTCTTTAAACTTCAACTGAGGGAGAATATGACCAGAGTCTAAAAAATGTTGAATATGGTAAGTTCCTGGTTGAATAAAATAATCGTTTTTATCACTATCAAATATTACTTTATCCGTGTTTATTATATGAGAAAATTCCTTAACATTTTTTTTACAAACAAATTCAATTATTGCAATTCTCTCTGACTCCGGTTTTTTAGGTGGAATTGGCTTTAATTTAAACATATTATTTTCATATTCTATCTGATATTTAACACCTGGTATTGTTTTCATAGATTTAAAATCCTTAAGATCGTTGAAAGATAAACTAAGAGATTTATTCATTTTGTATATAATACTAAATATTTAACTTTTTTTTAAAAAGTTGAGTTTAAAATACTTTTAAATCTATAAGAATCATACGTTTCAAAGTTATTGTTTTGATATCTAGAAACAATAACCCTTGTGTTATTGCATATAACACTTTTTTTATTTTCTATTAACGCTTCTGCTAATTTAGATGACACACTTTATTTTCTGTAAAAGTAACATTAATATTCTCATTATCAATATGAATTTCAATAGTTAATAATGTACGTCGGTAACATGCTATTGAAAATCCATCCAAAAGCGTATCGTATTCACCCTCAGTATTTACTTTAATACATTTAATAATAATGGCACCACTGCTTACTTTTTTTTATATTGTACGTCATCGCATCACTAATAGAAATCAATGTTAATTTAGCCTCATCAATAGGTTTCAAACCAGTTACATTAAACTGCGCATCATAAAATAAGTTAATAATTCCTTCTTGAATAATATAACTACAATACCATTCTCCTGAATTCACAATTCTACGAAAAATACTGTCACTTTTCACTATTGTTTTTGAAGCATCCATTTTTAAATCCAGTTTTGGGTTCAACAGGTCTAACCTAGGATCTGCTTCCGGTAAATAGTGTCTGATATCAGTTAAACTAAATGTCTTATTATATTATTGTCATTATAAACCAACACATAAGGAACTCGGTCAGTTAAACCATGGTCAATAGTTAAGGGTTTTTCAATCAATTCAACAAAATCTCTTGGTAATTCAAAAGTATAGAACTTATTATCTCTGTTGCTATATGCAAAGCCAAATGGTACATGATGTTTTGTTACTTTATATTCTTCGATTGTCTCATCTATATCATTTAGATCTACTAATTTGTTTGTATGCTCGTGTGATTGAACTGCCGCTGGTTCTAAATTAAATGATTTAGAATTATTTTTCCATTTTAAGAAGAAATCTTTATTATTATTGCGTCCGATTAAATACGTTGTGGGTGTGTTAACATCTTTGAGATCATTAAGTGCATATCCTTGTGGTGCTATCATACCTAATCCAAAATTTGATGGCATATTATACTAAGTATATAATAAATATATATAAATATATATATAAACAAAAAACAATGAAGTTGTATATAAACAAAGAATCTAATGATATTACTATCAGTTTTACAGAAACGCTGACTGGTTATAAACAGATACGACTGTTGGAGTGTAAACTATATAATTCCTGGTATAATATTACACATTCTGTTCACAAATTATGAATTGAAGAGAAGGGGAATGCAGATCTCTCCAGCTTGCACTTTTTGTGAAAGAGATGATGAAACTTTAAGGCACTTATTCCACTCATGTAATGAAACTCAAAAGTTTTGGCAAGATTTTTTAAATTGTTTCAAGAATTGCTTTACTCTATTCGACCTGCCCTCCCTCAGTGAGATATTATTTGGAAACATAACTTTCACAAATCTGTATAACCACTTGCTTCTGTTGGCCAAGAGACACATTTACTCTATGAAGATGAAAAACTTGAAACCGCACTTTGCACTATACTTGAACCATGTAAAATACAATTATCACTGTGAGTATATTATAGCTGTTAACAAAGACAAACTTGAAAGGCACTGTAACAAATGGATAACAATACACCATCTTATTATGTAATACAAGAGCAACTTATATTGTAAACAACTGAAGTTACCAATAAAAATCTTATAAATATAAAAAAAAAAAACTTAAGAATTCAATACGTTTAAAAAAATTCTTTTTTTCGACTTCTTTACAAAAGGATAAAATAATCTGATATAAACTTTGATCTTTCAATTTTACCCCTGTATTTACAATTAATACATGCATATTTTTTAAAACCAAGGACTTCTTTGTACTTGTTTAAAAATTTAGTTATATTATGTTCTCCAAACATGTTGCTAAACTGTTGCTAAACTGTTGCTAAACTTTTGTCAAACTGTTGTACTATACATTAATAAATTATTAATTATACTATTTATTAATTATACTATTTTTGAATTTTTTAAAATATTTTTAATTTTTTAAATATTTTCAATCGATTCCCAAGAATTGAATTTATCGTCATATCCTAACCATTTTACCAATGTGTATTCATAGCCTTTGATTTTTTTCTTACGTAATACCCGTTCAATTTTATAGTGTTGTTTCGATTCCTTAGTCATATCAATCGATAATTCTTGCTCATAAAACGTGCCTTCAATGTCTTCACCCGATAAATCTTCCAGAGTGTAAACAATAACGGGACCAAAGATAATTTGTTTGATTTTGAAAAGTTAACATGTATAGTTTGGTAGATATCCTTTGGCAAACACGTTCTTGTATTTGGAAATTCTCACGGTATCACCGATATTAAACTTCGGAGTTCCATATTCAACAGTGAAATAAGCATCGTACAAAATATACCAAACTATATTTTCATTCTTTGGTAATGATGCTTCCTTCGGAGTCATGTGGATTGAATTGTGATAGGTATTATTATAACCATCCACTAATCGATCTAGTACGTCGACCCAATTTCTAGTTTGTTTATCAGTAAAATATTTATACATACGTGATTTAAGTGTCCTGTTAAAACGCTCGACAACTGATGCCTTTTTATCTGATATGTACTAAACCACTCAATTTCACGATTTTCAAAGAGATCTTTAACATGCTTATTGTAAAATTCCCGTCCTTCATCAAACTGTATTTTATTCGGTTCACGGTCTTTAAAAATCAACTCAAAGGAATCAGCCATTTCAATACCACGTTTTGACTTGAGTGGTATCGCCCAAGCATACTTCGATAACACATCGATAACAGTCAGGATGTAACGATACCCCTGATTTTTACTCTGGTCATTGGGCATAGTATTCATCTCTACAATGTCAGCTTGCCACTGGTCATCGATTCCATAAACAATTACTTTGTGGTAAGGGAACTTTTTAATCGCTGGTTTGTGCATAGTGTAAACTTCTTGTTCTTCCAACCATTGTTTCAATTCCTTATATTTAACGCTATCGACTTTTTTTTGTTTCTTGTCTGCTTTGATTTTACGCCACAATTTTGTGATGCCGCTGTATGCTAAATCAGAATTATAATACAAGTCTCGCAAATACTGGTCCATATTAGTAAGCTATAGTAAAGTATATAAAGTATTTAAATAAAATATTTTTTTTCAATTATTTTTCAATATCTGAATATCCATTCAGTTTATAATACTTTAAATAACGTTCCAAAGGTGGAGTATAATTGGCAGCTTTTTGCATTTCAAGAGACTTCATAAATACTTCCTGAATAAATTCTTGAGGTGTTTCAGAGTAAATATTTGCTTGCGTATATGTTAGTAATTCTTTAAAATTCTGATATTGTACTTTTAATCGTGATACTTTATCCAATAATTTTAAATTTTGGTTGACAACTGTAACAACTATTGGAACAGCTGCTAATAAACTAATGAAAACTGGAATTACGGGAACAGCAGCTAATGCACCAACTCCTGAAATAATTCCACTAGTAATAAGTATTCCTTTATTAACAAGACTTAATAATTTGTAAGAACGTCTATACGCACTACATACTTGTGTAAGATAATCTGTTAAATCCTGTATCGTTTTAATATTTGTGGTAACTTGGTCAATCATTTTGTAATATCACCTTATAATTATACTATATATTTAAAAATATTATTTTTATAAGGTTTGATAATCAAAGTGGAATGATAAGTTATTTTTGTATAACTGCAATCGAAGACCGTAAAATTAATACTAATTTTAACTTTTTTTTCAGTATGAAATAACCGAGACATAGATGTTGGTAAAATTTGTTTGTTTATAACGTATGTTAAATGAGATATTTTTTTTTCATCATCGAATTTTATATAAAAAATAACTATTGCTCTCTCATTTTTTTCTTTAAACTTCAACTGAGGGAGAATATGACCAGAGTCTAAAAAATGTTGAATATGGTAAGTTCCTGGTTGAATAAAATAATCGTTTTTATCACTATCAAATATTACTTTATCCGTGTTTATTATATGAGAAAATTCCTTAACATTTTTTTTACAGACAAATTCAATTATTGCAATTCTCTCTGACTCCGGTTTTTTAGGTGGAATTGGCTTTAATTTAAACATATTATTTTCATATTCTATCTGATATTTAACACCTGGTATTGTTTTCATAGATTTAAAATCCTTAAGATCATTGAAAGATAAACTAAGAGATTTATTCATTTTGTATATAATACTAAATATTTAACTTTTTTTTAAAAAGTTGAGTTTAAAATACTTTTAAATCTATAAGAATCATACGTTTCAAAGTTATTGTTTTGATATCTAGAAACAATAACCCTTGTGTTATTGCATATAAAACTTTTTTTATTTTCTATTAACGCTTCTGCTAATTTAGATGACACACTTTATTTTCTGTAAAAGTAACATTAATATTCTCATTATCAATATGAATTTCAATAGTTAATAATGTACGTCGGTAACATGCTATTGAAAATCCATCCAAAAGCGTATCGTATTCACCCTCAGTATTTAATTTAATACATTTAATAATAATGGCACCACTGCTTACTTTTTTTTATATTGTACGTCATCGCATCACTAATAGAAATCAATGTTAATTTAGCCTCATCAATAGGTTTCAAACCAGTTACATTAAACTGCGCATCATAAAATAAGTTAATAATTCCTTCTTGAATAATATAACTACAATACCATTCTCCTGAATTCACAATTCTACGAAAAATACTGTCACTTTTCACTATTGTTTTTGAAGCATCCATTTTTAAATCCAGTTTTGGGTTCAACAGGTCTAACCTAGGATCTGCTTCCGGTAAATAGTGTCTGATATCAGTTAAACTAAATGTCTTATTATATTATTGTCATTATAAACCAACACATAAGGAACTCGGTCAGTTAAACCATGGTCAATAGTTAAGGGTTTTTCAATCAATTCAACAAAATCTCTTGGTAATTCAAAAGTATAGAACTTATTATCTCTGTTGCTATATGCAAAGCCAAATGGTACATGATGTTTTGTTACTTTATATTCTTCGATTGTCTCATCTATATCATTTAGATCTACTAATTTGTTTGTATGCTCGTGTGATTGAACTGCCGCTGGTTCTAAATTAAATGATTTAGAATTATTTTTCCATTTTAAGAAGAAATCTTTATTATTATTGCGTCCGATTAAATACGTTGTGGGTGTGTTAACATCTTTGAGATCATTAAGTGCATATCCTTGTGGTGCTATCATACCTAATCCAAAATTTGATGGCATATTATACTAAGTATATAATAAATATATATAAATATATATATAAACAAAAAACAATGAAGTTGTATATAAACAAAGAATCTAATGATATTACTATCAGTTTTACAGAAACGCTGACTGGTTATAAACAGATACGACTGTTGGAGTGTAAACTATATAATTCCTGGTATAATATTACACATTCTGTTCACAAATTATGAATTGAAGAGAAGGGGAATGCAGATCTCTCCAGCTTGCACTTTTTGTGAAAGAGATGATGAAACTTTAAGGCACTTATTCCACTCATGTAATGAAACTCAAAAGTTTTGGCAAGATTTTTTAAATTGTTTCAAGAATTGCTTTACTCTATTCGACCTGCCCTCCCTCAGTGAGATATTATTTGGAAACATAACTTTCACAAATCTGTATAACCACTTGCTTCTGTTGGCCAAGAGACACATTTACTCTATGAAGATGAAAAACTTGAAACCGCACTTTGCACTATACTTGAACCATGTAAAATACAATTATCACTGTGAGTATATTATAGCTGTTAACAAAGACAAACTTGAAAGGCACTGTAACAAATGGATAACAATACACCATCTTATTATGTAATACAAGAGCAACTTATATTGTAAACAACTGAAGTTACCAATAAAAATCTTATAAATATAAAAAAAAAAAACTTAAGAATTCAATACGTTTAAAAAAATTCTTTTTTTCGACTTCTTTACAAAAGGATAAAATAATCTGATATAAACTTTGATCTTTCAATTTTACCCCTGTATTTACAATTAATACATGCATATTTTTTAAAACCAAGGACTTCTTTGTACTTGTTTAAAAATTTAGTTATATTATGTTCTCCAAACATGTTGCTAAACTGTTGCTAAACTGTTGCTAAACTTTTGTCAAACTGTTGTACTATACATTAATAAATTATTAATTATACTATTTATTAATTATACTATTTTTGAATTTTTTAAAATATTTTTAATTTTTTAAATATTTTCAATCGATTCCCAAGAATTGAATTTATCGTCATATCCTAACCATTTTACCAATGTGTATTCATAGCCTTTGATTTTTTTCTTACGTAATACCCGTTCAATTTTATAGTGTTGTTTCGATTCCTTAGTCATATCAATCGATAATTCTTGCTCATAAAACGTGCCTTCAATGTCTTCACCCGATAAATCTTCCAGAGTGTAAACAATAACGGGACCAAAGATAATTTGTTTGATTTTGAAAAGTTAACATGTATAGTTTGGTAGATATCCTTTGGCAAACACGTTCTTGTATTTGGAAATTCTCACGGTATCACCGATATTAAACTTCGGAGTTCCATATTCAACAGTGAAATAAGCATCGTACAAAATATACCAAACTATATTTTCATTCTTTGGTAATGATGCTTCCTTCGGAGTCATGTGGATTGAATTGTGATAGGTATTATTATAACCATCCACTAATCGATCTAGTACGTCGACCCAATTTCTAGTTTGTTTATCAGTAAAATATTTATACATACGTGATTTAAGTGTCCTGTTAAAACGCTCGACAACTGATGCCTTTTTATCTGATATGTACTAAACCACTCAATTTCACGATTTTCAAAGAGATCTTTAACATGCTTATTGTAAAATTCCCGTCCTTCATCAAACTGTATTTTATTCGGTTCACGGTCTTTAAAAATCAACTCAAAGGAATCAGCCATTTCAATACCACGTTTTGACTTGAGTGGTATCGCCCAAGCATACTTCGATAACACATCGATAACAGTCAGGATGTAACGATACCCCTGATTTTTACTCTGGTCATTGGGCATAGTATTCATCTCTACAATGTCAGCTTGCCACTGGTCATCGATTCCATAAACAATTACTTTGTGGTAAGGGAACTTTTTAATCGCTGGTTTGTGCATAGTGTAAACTTCTTGTTCTTCCAACCATTGTTTCAATTCCTTATATTTAACGCTATCGACTTTTTTTTGTTTCTTGTCTGCTTTGATTTTACGCCACAATTTTGTGATGCCGCTGTATGCTAAATCAGAATTATAATACAAGTCTCGCAAATACTGGTCCATATTAGTAAGCTATAGTAAAGTATATAAAGTATTTAAATAAAATATTTTTTTTCAATTATTTTTCAATATCTGAATATCCATTCAGTTTATAATACTTTAAATAACGTTCCAAAGGTGGAGTATAATTGGCAGCTTTTTGCATTTCAAGAGACTTCATAAATACTTCCTGAATAAATTCTTGAGGTGTTTCAGAGTAAATATTTGCTTGCGTATATGTTAGTAATTCTTTAAAATTCTGATATTGTACTTTTAATCGTGATACTTTATCCAATAATTTTAAATTTTGGTTGACAACTGTAACAACTATTGGAACAGCTGCTAATAAACTAATGAAAACTGGAATTACGGGAACAGCAGCTAATGCACCAACTCCTGAAATAATTCCACTAGTAATAAGTATTCCTTTATTAACAAGACTTAATAATTTGTAAGAACGTCTATACGCACTACATACTTGTGTAAGATAATCTGTTAAATCCTGTATCGTTTTAATATTTGTGGTAACTTGGTCAATCATTTTGTAATATCACCTTATAATTATACTATATATTTAAAAATATTATTTTTATAAGGTTTGATAATCAAAGTGGAATGATAAGTTATTTTTGTATAACTGCAATCGAAGACCGTAAAATTAATACTAATTTTAACTTTTTTTTCAGTATGAAATAACCGAGACATAGATGTTGGTAAAATTTGTTTGTTTATAACGTATGTTAAATGAGATATTTTTTTTTCATCATCGAATTTTATATAAAAAATAACTATTGCTCTCTCATTTTTTTCTTTAAACTTCAACTGAGGGAGAATATGACCAGAGTCTAAAAAATGTTGAATATGGTAAGTTCCTGGTTGAATAAAATAATCGTTTTTATCACTATCAAATATTACTTTATCCGTGTTTATTATATGAGAAAATTCCTTAACATTTTTTTTACAGACAAATTCAATTATTGCAATTCTCTCTGACTCCGGTTTTTTAGGTGGAATTGGCTTTAATTTAAACATATTATTTTCATATTCTATCTGATATTTAACACCTGGTATTGTTTTCATAGATTTAAAATCCTTAAGATCGTTGAAAGATAAACTAAGAGATTTATTCATTTTGTATATAATACTAAATATTTAACTTTTTTTTAAAAAGTTGAGTTTAAAATACTTTTAAATCTATAAGAATCATACGTTTCAAAGTTATTGTTTTGATATCTAGAAACAATAACCCTTGTGTTATTGCATATAACACTTTTTTTATTTTCTATTAACGCTTCTGCTAATTTAGATGACACACTTTATTTTCTGTAAAAGTAACATTAATATTCTCATTATCAATATGAATTTCAATAGTTAATAATGTACGTCGGTAACGTGCTATTGAAAATCCATCCAAAAGCGTATCGTATTCACCCTCAGTATTTAATTTAATACATTTAATAATAATGGCACCACTGCTTACTTTTTTTTATATTGTACGTCATCGCATCACTAATAGAAATCAATGTTAATTTAGCCTCATCAATAGGTTTCAAACCAGTTACATTAAACTGCGCATCATAAAATAAGTTAATAATTCCTTCTTGAATAATATAACTACAATACCATTCTCCTGAATTCACAATTCTACGAAAAATACTGTCACTTTTCACTATTGTTTTTGAAGCATCCATTTTTAAATCCAGTTTTGGGTTCAACAGGTCTAACCTAGGATCTGCTTCCGGTAAATAGTGTCTGATATCAGTTAAACTAAATGTCTTATTATATTATTGTCATTATAAACCAACACATAAGGAACTCGGTCAGTTAAACCATGGTCAATAGTTAAGGGTTTTTCAATCAATTCAACAAAATCTCTTGGTAATTCAAAAGTATAGAACTTATTATCTCTGTTGCTATATGCAAAGCCAAATGGTACATGATGTTTTGTTACTTTATATTCTTCGATTGTCTCATCTATATCATTTAGATCTACTAATTTGTTTGTATGCTCGTGTGATTGAACTGCCGCTGGTTCTAAATTAAATGATTTAGAATTATTTTTCCATTTTAAGAAGAAATCTTTATTATTATTGCGTCCGATTAAATACGTTGTGGGTGTGTTAACATCTTTGAGATCATTAAGTGCATATCCTTGTGGTGCTATCATACCTAATCCAAAATTTGATGGCATATTATACTAAGTATATAATAAATATATATAAATATATATATAAACAAAAAACAATGAAGTTGTATATAAACAAAGAATCTAATGATATTACTATCAGTTTTACAGAAACGCTGACTGGTTATAAACAGATACGACTGTTGGAGTGTAAACTATATAATTCCTGGTATAATATTACAAAAGAAAACAATGAAATTGCTTTTACTGCTAACAATAAAACGTCAGTTAAAAAAGTAGAATCAGGTAATTACAATGTAGATACATTATCACAAGCGATTGGTAGAATGAAATTGATTAATTTTAAGAGAATTTTGCCAACAGGAAAAACACAGATGGTACTCGGTGATAATATTAAAGTAGACTTTTCCAGGCCTAAGAATTTTGCGAAGATACTTGGTTTTAAAGAGAAAGAATATGTTTCATCGAGTATTAGTCCAAACAAAGCAGATTTTCTTCCTGTGACTGAATATGTAGTCTACTGTGATATTATAGATACACCTACTAATTACATCAATGGGAAAAGGTCTAATTATTTACAAATTTTAACATTACAGGATCGGGGTGAAATAGGAGAAGCTGTCACTTATTCATTTCCTGCTAATGTTCCAGTACCAATTAAAAAAATGAATACAACTAGTCTTCGAATTTGAATAACTAATCAAAATAAAGAACTAATAGATTTTAATGGTTATCCAATTTCATTTCAACTCGAGCTTACATAAATCAGGTCATAGAGGTAAAGGACGATGAGTCATTCACAGGTGAGCCGATTGTACCCCGCTGCGCCTATTGTTATGTAAATGTTAAAAATAGAAGAGAACATGCCCTGACTTGAAATTAACAAATCTGAGTAAGAGATATCAATTAAAGCAATCTGACAAGTAGTATTTGAGAAGAAATTGATAAATTGAAAATGGCACAGATCAACTTGGCATGAACAAATTTGAACAGCCTCCCCAAGCAACTTGCAGACCAAATATCAAAGTGTTCTGACTTGGTTTTGGAGATGAAGATGAGAATAAAAAAAGTTGACATACATATGCGTGATGACGGAGAATCAACCTTTAACCTTTAAGCTCTGCGCAGCTGTTGCTGACAGTGGAGCTATTTAAAAACATGATTTGTCTGGTAGGAATATTTAGGCCATAGGAGTGTACAGATCTCATTGTTTTATTGATCTCATTAAACCATTAAAATTTTTAGGGGGTACTGAATGGCACAGGAATTAATCTCTCCTTGAGGTTACTTGAAAACATTGTCTACCCAACTTTAACGCTGTACTACAGGTTGCAGGTTAAAGGTAAAATGCCTGTCTGTCTGTCTTGTAGATGATACAATTGATTTTTGTATTGAGCTTTACCACTCAAACTACTGGGGTTGAAATTTGATTATGATTCTGAAAGTGTTACTGTTAGTCAGCAAATTGTGAGCATGTCGTACTTGCATAATTGGCCCTAGCAACCATGACCACACCTTTAGCAACAGTCAAATGATAGGTTTTTTGACAATTATAACAGCAGGGATGGGTAGGCAGTTAAAATACGTAAATGCCCTTAGCAACAAAACCACACCCATAGCAACAGGTAAACAATGACAATTCAATTCAATTTTTTATTTACTTTGGGCAATTTCTGCTAATCAGTTACAGAACTAGAAAAGCAAAAAATCGTAACAAAGGAAACATGGTGGAGAATGTACTGATACAAATTACGTTGATATATGAACAGAACGTAGGATGCCACTGACATATAATGCCAAAATAACACTGGTGACAGGAAGGTAAATGAATGAGCATTGCAAAATTGTATGTTGATATGCCTAGCAACAAGACCACACCCATAGTAACAATCAATGGTGATGTATATTGCAGATATAACACCATGGATGGGAAGGCATTGGAAAATCTTCAAAGAATGTATGCAATTATGTCTAACAACAAGATTATATAATGATTACAAAAATTAAAGTGTTCTGTCAACAGTTGCGCTACAACACCATAGGCGCTTTTATTATACCTAATTTGGATATCACTGATGGGATCATCATGTTATGAAAATTCTTAATCTAAACACCTCTAAGAACATTTCAACCAAGTTCAAAATTGATCTGCTGAGTACTTGTAGTTTTAAGTTTTTTTGACCAAAACTCACATTTTTTACCCAAATCACACATGAGCAATTTCCCAACTAGACACCCAAGGTAATATACCCACCAAATATCATGGCAATTGGTCAAGTACACACACACAGACACTTTGCCATGCCTTTAGCACTACTGAATGTTATCAGTTCAGCTGTGCTAAAAATACTAAAATTGGGAAGTGGTTGCCAAGGTAACTTCTACTAAGTAGCATAAAGCTATCAGAACAGTTACCGTGGCAGCCACTTCCCAATTTTACCAAATAAGTTGCCATAAGAAATTGCAATATCTTTAGGATTAAGAAAGCTATTTGCATGATATAAATGTGTATTCATATACTATAAACATACATGTAGTTCTATACTTTGGTGATTGACAGTCAAGGTCAAATGAAACCGATTATACAAATGTTGAAATGGGAATATTTGGTAAAATCTTTTGAATTATGTTAGTGTCATTTCACATGTAAATGACAAAGGCAGCTGTGCCACACTTTTTTTGAAAGCTCAGGTGAAATTTATGCAAATGTTTGTGAAATTTCAAAAGATTGTAAGAAAGTTCTTAACTCCATTACTGTGTCAATCATTCTGAATAACAAGAAACAATGTCTTTCTGTAAATTTGAACATCTTTGGGAAATAAGAAAGGTATTTGGACAATGTGAATGGTTCTACATGTGCTATCTACATATAGTATACATTTGGCAAATGAACTTGGTGATCAAAGGTCAAGGTCAAATGATGGTACTATTTTTGTGAAATGGACATCAACAATACCTGGAAGTTCCATGAAAACCACAAAGGTATTAGTGTTATATCTTTTGTGAAAGCTTAGAATGTGCACTTTATGACAATGATTGCTAGAATATTTGCAAGAATGCTGTAAAGCTTTTAACTCCATTAGCCTGACAAGCCTTGCCTTCTTTTATAGGCTCTTTCCATGTATCATATAGAAAATGTGTTTCTTTTCCTTATATCATTGTAATGATAATCATGATAATGTATATTAAGCATTGGAAACACAATAAATCTATTTGAATATTTTGTCTTCGTGGGGGAGTATTCAATGACATCCATAAGTGTACCCATTTTGTCAACGTTTTAACATATATTGTATGGAATAGATTTCATATTTTCATTCGTTTAGACTTTACAAATGTGTTCTGAGAATCATCTTATAAAATTAATGTAATTGTCTCTCTAGTTTGGTTAGGATGCTATTTTATTTTTTCAAGGTGTATTTTTCAATTTTACATATTTTTATTTGCTAGTTTCACCAGAATTGTTGCCTCATACTCCTGCTCACTTTCCTTCCAATGGGTGTGTCTGCTTGCATCTTATCTGTCACTATCTACCAATATGTGTTACTTTCATCAATCACAGTGTCACCATTTCTGTTTTATACAGTTTGATATCAATTGGAGTCTTTCAGTATCTCTTATCTGTCCTGTCAGGTTATAAAACTTTGTTACCCCTTCTGTCTGTCCCTATCTGCCAGTGTGTATGTCTCTTCCCCTTCTACTCTGTCTGTCCCTATCTGTCAGTATGTCTCTTCTTCTTTTCTGTCCCTATCTGTCAGTGTATGTCTCTTCCCCTTCTACTGTCTGTCCCTATCTGCCAGTGTGTATGTCTCTTCCCCTTCTACTGTCTGTCCCTATCTGTCAGTGTGTATGTCTTCCCCTTCTACTCTGTCTGTCCCTATCTGTCAGTGTGTATGTCTCTTCCCCTTCTACTGTCTGGCCCTATCTGTCAGTGTGTATGTCTCTTCCCCTTCTACTGTCTGTCCCTATCTGTCAGTGTGTATGTCTCTTCCCCTTCTACTCTGTCTGTCCCTATCTGTCAGTGTGTATGTCTCTTCCCCTTCTACTCTGTCTGTCCCTATCTGTCAGTATGTATGTCTCTTCCCCTTCTACTCTGTCCCTATCTGTCAGTGTGTATGTCTCTTCCCCTTCTACTCTGTCTGTCCCAATCTGCCATGTCTCTTCCCCTTCCATTCTGTGAATATTCATTTATCTAATCCTCCAACATCAACAATTCATCTTCTAAGTCTTGTTTCCTAGCAATTTTATCCAGCTGTTCTTTAGAAGGACTGGTTATTGTTCCTGATGCAATTTTTTCTTCCAAATCTTCTATCTGTCTCAATTTCTTCTTGATATTTTTAATTCTTTTTGATGGGTTCTTGGGTTCATTTCCTTGGTTCTGCCGTGGAATATTTATCATGGTTTTATCAAACATCTCTGCAAGTTCATCAGCATGGTCTTCACCTAGGGCTTCACTTGACCCAAATTCTTTTTTCTCTTTCTTTTTCTGTTTCCTCCTCTCATTCTTCTTGGCAGATTTAGACATTGTTTTCTTTGGTTCCTCCTTTGATTCTTCAACATAGCCAGGAGGAAGTTTTGGAATACTGTTCATCCACTGCTTCCCTTTGCTTTCATATCTATGAACAAGAGAAATAGACATCATCATAAGAAAGAATAAGATAAGACAAGATAATACTTTCTCGAGTTCCTTTAAGGGAAACTTAAATGCCTGCAATTAAATAGATATAAAGACAGACTCAAGTAATAATAAACTCAAAACAAACATGTAGTAAAATACATAGTAAAATGCAAAAAATAATACATAAAAATAGCACCAATGCGTTGTAGCACAATTGTACCTTTTTAGCACAACAAAATTGATAAGGTGACACATTTTTAGTCCTAATTTGCATATTACTGATGGAATCATCGTCATGAACAATTCTTAATTTACAAACCTTTAAGAACATTCCGACCAAATTTCAGACCAATCTGCCCATTAATTTTTTCGACTAAACATAACATTTTTTTGACCCAAATCACATACCTGTGAAGTGATCATTTTGCTTTGGACAATTTACCAATTAGACACCAAAAGTAATCTCCCCACCAAACACCAAGGCAATTGGTTGGGCGGTTTTTGAGGTTAAGTCGTCCACACACACACACACACACCACACCACTGAAGCACTACTGGCTATTTGGCTGTTGCCATGGCATAATCTTGTTGCTAGCCATATTTGAATTAACCTTTTGGATCTTTATCCACTTGCCTAACAATTCCTGTTGATCCTGGCGATATAGCTCATCATTTGGCTGTTGCTATGGGTGTGGTCTTGTTGCTGGGTATATTTGCATACATTTTAGGAATCTTTCACTTTCACTTGCCTACCCTTTCTAGTTTTCATCTTTACAATATAAACCATCATTTCGCTGTTGCTATGGGGTGGTCTTTTTGCTCGGGAAATTTGCATACATTTGTAAAATCTTTATTTAATACCTACTCATCCCTGTTGTTATCTTTGTAATGTGCATCATTTCAATGTTACTAAGGGCCAGTTTTGTCAATATGTTTGGAACAATAACTGCAGAATAACACCCCCAGAAACATCCCCACCAGGTTTCAGCCCCATTCCCCATGTACTTTTTGAATCATAAGTTTTTGACCAAAATCAAGATTTTTAAGACCAAATACGCATAATCCCAATGGGATCATCATGTCATGTTGTGACTTCACCTTCATCTATACATCCCCAATAATTTTCGGCTGAATCTGTTCACTAATTTTGGAATTATAGATTTTTAAAAAACAGCCACATTTTCAGACCTAATTTGAATATCACTAATGGGATCATGTTATGAACAAATACGCATAATCCCAATGGGATCATCATGTCATGTTGTGACTTCACCTTCATCTATACATCCCCAATAATTTTCGGCTGAATCTGTTCACTAATTTTGGAATTATAGATTTTTAAAAAACAGCCACATTTTCAGACCTAATTTGAATATCACTAATGGGATCATGTTATGAACAATTCTAAATTTGACCAAAAATTACACACCGGACCCAAATCATACACCGGTGATTAGATCATTTTGATTTGAACAATTTCCCAACTAGGAACCCAGGGTAATATACCCACCAAATATGGCAATCGGTCTAGTGTTTTTTTCACCTTAAGTTGTTTACACCCCCAGATACTATACACCCAGATACACTCCCCGTTAAATTTCAGCCCAATCTGCCTAGTAGTTTTGGAATTAAAGATTTTTTACCAAAAAGACACATTTTATCCCTAATTTGCATATTACTAATGCAATCATCATGTTATGAACAAATCTTAATCTAAACATCCCTAAGAATATTCCCGCCAATTTTCAGACCCATCTGCCCCGTAGTTTGGGAGTTTAAGTTTTTTGACCAAATCATTATTTTTGACCAAATATATGATATGCAAATTAGGTGTGAAAATGTGAATTTTGGTCAAAAAATTATATCTCAAAAATTAGTTGGTCAATGAGACTGAAACTTGGCGAGATGTTTCTAGAAAAGTTATTCTGCAGATTTTCTTCAAAACATTTTGACACAATTTGTCCGTGACCATGCCCTTAGCAACAACCACATGGCAGGATATTTTGGTTAAATAACAACATCATCTGGTAGGCAAGTGAGTAAACATTCAAAAAATATATGCAGATATCCCTAGCAACCATGACCACACCCATAGCAACAGCCAAACGGTGGTGTATTTCACACAGATAACAACAGGGATTCTTAGATAAGTGAACAAACATTCAAAAGATGTATGCAATATGCCTAGCAACAAGATCACGCCCTTGGCAACAGTCTAATAATCACATATATTACAAAGATAACAACAGGGATTAATAGACAAATGAATAAACATTCATAAAATAGTATGCAGATATACCTAGCAACAAGATCACGCCAACATCCAGGGCAACAGCCAAATGATCACATATATTGCAAAGATAACATTAGGGATTCATAGACAAGTGAATAAACATTCAAACAAGTGACCTATTGGTCAGAATAGCTCCGCTGTTTTTTGGTAACAAATGTAGAAGTGGTTCTGCTGTTGAGCTCTTCCACTATGAAGTTTTGTTTTAGCAAAGTAATAAAGTAATTAGTGGTTTCATATGATGACTCACACACACTATAGAACACATTTAAATTATAACTATGGGATTATTAATTATGAGAAAGTTGGTAAAATATTGTACTTTTATATTATAGTCATCACTTTACAAGAATTCTATTTTCACCCCTAATTTTAACTTCATCAACTGTATGTTACAATGTCAGCCTATAGGCTACATGGAATCATAGACTGTCTATGATTGAATACATTATCATGACCATGCCATAAGATGTTTTCCATGTCGAAGTGAGCAATAAGGGGCTATAACAACACTAATTATATGGTTACAAAATGTTTCAAAATCTACCACATTATTCTGTACACTGGGAAACTTGCCATGGTTCTAAATTCAATGTCTGAGCATACAAAACAGGCTGAATTGTGGGATATCTCACTCACTGTGGAGTTGGGTGGAGTTCGAGTATGCATTAACATACATACACCCATTCATCATAGACACGTAGGCATCCATATTTCAGTTGTTCATTTACAGCAATATTTTATTTTTTCCACAGTAACATCAAACAAAAAACTTATCACACGTTCATTTTAGTAAAATTTAGTTATTTGATGTTTCTTCAACGTAAATACAAAAATACATGGACTTGGAAGGATTCAGATTAAAATACATGGACTTGGAAGGATTCAGATTAAAATACATGGACTGGAAGGATTCAGATTAAAATACATGGACTGGAAGGATTCAGATTAAAATACATGGACTGGAAGGATTCAGATTAAAATACATGGACTGGAAGGATTCAGATTAAAATACATGGACTTGAGGGATTCAGATTAAAATACATGGACTTGAGGGATTCAGATTAAAATACATGGACTGGAAGGATTCAGATTAAAATACATGGACTGGAAGGATTCAGATTAAAATACATGGACTGGAAGGATTCAGATTAAAATACATGGACTTGGAAGGATTCAGATTAAAATACATGGACTGGAAGGATTCAGATTAAAATACATGGACTGGAAGGATTCAGATTAAAATACATGGACTGGAAGGATTCAGATTAAAATACATGGACTTGAGGGATTCAGATTAAAATACATGGACTGGAAGGATTCAGATTAAATTACATGGACTTGAGGGATTCAGATTAAAATACATGGACTTGGAAGGATTCAGATTAAAATACATGGACTGGAAGGATTCAGATTAAATTACATGGACTTGGAAGGATTCAGATTAAAATACATGGACTTGAGGGATTCAGATTAAAATACATGGACTGGAAGGATTCAGATTAAAATACGTCAAGGTCATATGGAAAGGTTTCATTCTACATTCACCAGTTTGAGGTTGTTTAGGTGTAAAAAAAACAAAATTGTGATTCCGATTAAAATGCGTCAAGGTCATATGGAAAGGTTTTTCATTCTACGTTCACAAGTTTGAGATTGTTTAGGTGTAAAAAAAACAAAAATGTGGTTCCGATTACATTCAATTTTAAAATAGGTGGGGTAAGTAGATTGTTTATTTTGTTTTATTTTATTTTTTTTTCATGTGTGAGTGTTTATTTCAGGTTTTCCATTGTTTTCCAAATGGTCTCTGTGTTGTTTATTTATTCCTATCAGATGTACAGCCATTACAGATTGGAAGAATGGTTTTATATTGTCTTTTTAAGTTGATGTCAGTTTCTGCACCCACTATTTTTTGCGAGACTTCATGATTTTTCTTGAATACGTAAAAAATGTTTAGGGTCGGTGTGAAAAACTAGGTGGGGTCGGGTAACCGGAACCAAACAAATTTTTTTATTTGGCCTAAGTTAGTCTGGATAGTAATAGATTGTTTTGCAATTCTGGTTTGGCATGATTATATAATAGAGAAATGAAATTTTATGCAATTGAAAAGTCCTCCTAAATGTCAACTTTGAAAGCATGATCACTGATTCACAGAATTATTAAATTACAAATGAGAACACACTTTTTTCACAGCTGCCTTCTTCCAATTTTTCTTCTTGGCATTATCTGCAAAATAAAAATAAAGTTATTTTAATGCAATAACCAGATTTAAACGGAATTCCCTTCCCCAAGGGTTGTCTTGCACTTTCATGATTTATGCAAGAAATTTAGCTCTACATGTCCCAGTGACTTAGTTGTCAAAAATGTTGTTCAAATGCCCGCTTCCTATTCTCAACACATGAAAGCTTGCCATTCTCGACTGTCGTGATCACCTACATTCAGGAGTGGGGACAATTACTTATTGTCTATGAAATCATATATATTACATTACACATATACTATTATCTACTTAAGAAAATATTCCATTCACAACAAGAGTTCCCAGTAAGCTGTCTTTTGAAAATAACACACTACACATTACACCTTAGAAAAAGAAAGCAATTAAAATTGTGTAATTTTAAGTCATTTCTTCAGAGTATATATTTTTTAGAAAGATAGGACAGTAGTCACAATTATTTAATCTAAAAATCAATGAATATCACTGCTCAAATTTATGATATCTTTTTTTTCAGACAAGGACCAAAAACTTGAAAATTAGTGAATATATGATTCCGTAAAAACTTGGAGAAATCCCAATCTTGTTACCACTTGTTAAATTTTTAGAATTGTTGCACTGCTGTGTTTTTACATTATGTGTTTTTGTTATGTCATAAACCAGTACACCATCAATGCATGGTTTAGTGTGGCTAGCTAGCTCCTATCATTCACTCTCAGGTCAGTTTATGAAAAAAAGAACATTTTGAAAAATACCCTCCCCTCACTTTAAAAATACCGCCAATAGCATTGTAGCACAACTGTACAATTTTTAAAAATGTTTATCCACATGCTAGTCTATGCTAACAATAGGTGTTCATTTCCTGAATGACTATCCAGTTGCCTATCCAACCATGTTGCTATCTTTGCGATATATGCGATCATTTGGCTGATGCTATGGGCTTGGTCATGTTGCTAGATATATTTGCATACATTTTTTAGTGTTTTTGTTTGCTTGTGCATGAATTCCTGATATAATCTTTGCAATATATGTGATCATTTGGCTGTTGCTATGGGCGTGATCTTGTTGCTAGGCATATTTACATACATTTTAAAATGTTTATTCATTTTGTCTATTAATATTCTTGTTATCTTCGCAACATGTGATCATTTGGCTATTGCTATGGGTGTGGTCTTGTTGCTAGGGACATTTGATTTCTGATCCCCCAGGTTGGGGGGGGGGGGGGGGGTGAGGATTTCTGATCCCACAGCAGCTAATTTATTTATAATTTGCATAATATTAATGAGGTTTACCAACAATCATGTTTCACCTTGTGCTTTCAGTTTTCACCTTTTTCAAACAAAGATATTGTCATGTAGAAATGGACCCATGGTATAAACTTACATTTCATTTTTTTTAAGTTGAATTTTCATCTATAACAAATCTTTAGTACAATAGATGTAATTATAAACAGTAATTTAGTTCATCATGGAGAAAATCCAGTATTGATTTGAAAAACCACATACTCAAAATTAAGATGTACATTTGATCAAGTCATTACTAGTTGCAAGACAGTATAGTCAGTTGACCTAAAAAAATCAAAACAAACTGCGTGTGAAAACACATTACCCATTCAGATGACTGCCACTTTGTTCAACCTCTGAAAAACTTACTGTTCCAATTGCAAATCAATCTTTTTATGAACGTGGAAAAAAAAATACGTCTGACAGTCAAAAACAATTGATGCAACAATTTCGACAAATTTGGACAACAGCTATGCAATTTACGATCTATTCTTGAATTCCCTGTGTCAATAATGATGTCGTGACAATTAGGTCAGTGCACTCACGTGATTGTAAAATTCTAACAATACAAAAACCTATGAACTTTAGAGTCAATTCGATTAGTAATCAATATGAAGATGTACTACATTGTACAGTGGCACACAGCTATGCAATTTAGGATCAATTATGAGTGCCCTGTCAATATCATTACTGTTCTCTCCGATGCTAAAGTGTGACCAATTGAGAACTTCCCAACCTCGGAAATCCGAGGTTAGTTAATAGAAATGTGTTAATTGGCCTCATCATCTATATCAACAGAAATAAAGAAGTGTCGGGTATTTGCATAATCTTCTTTTCCATCTTTTCATTGTATGCATGGACACTCAGACCACTATAGAAAGTTGACTTGCTGCTAGATGTTCGGGCTTTCTCCCGACGAAGTTCGCTGTGATGGCGAACGCCCATCCTTGTCGTATTGTAAATTCGGAATAACACCTGAGGTCTAGCAGCTAGACTAGGACATGAGTAGCTGTGGCCAGATTCATAGGAAGTATTTATAGTAGGAGCACAGAAACTTCAAAGGCTTATTTATTCTTTATTGTTTAGTATAATGTCGTAGCGTTATTTTACAAATTGTGACACGAACTTGGCTGCTTTATAATGAACACGCAGGACAATAGCTACCTTAGCTCTGAAATATGCTTTGAGAACTCTCTGTCAGCAGTTGTGTCGCAGTTCTCTGAGTGCACATTTCCAAACTTTGACCCCTCTTTTTTACACCTGACCCCATGAAGACGCGACATTACACAAATATCCATTATCGGATAAAATCTAATTTTAGACTCTAGGTTAGATGCTTGCTCTGATTCATTTTTTATGATATTATCCTATAAAAAGTACTCTGTACGTGCGAAGAGTAATATTAGGGTCTAAAATTCGACATTGTTGACGTCTGTCAAATCGCTACCTAGTCTTGCTGCTAGATGTTCGTGCTTTCTTTCGATACTATAACCGAACGAAGTTCGCAGTGAGGGCTTGCCTTGGATGTTCCATCCTCGATAGCGATGTTTGGTCGTGTGTCGTATTGTATCGGAAGAACATCCGAGGTCTAGCAGATAGACTAATCGCTACCATGAAAAGAGGCCAATGGTTTGCGTGATGTTGAAAATAAAACGCCCATATGATTATTATATTGAAACGGCTTAGTGAATACACACAACTAGCACTATAAACGGAGATGTGTTCCAACTCAGACTCAGACCACTAATGAATATTTTCAGTGGTCTGAGGTTACACAGACAAGGAACACAAAATTGCAGTCCCGTGCTTTTATAATGTTTTGCACTCGCAAATCCGTCATCAAAGAATGTACACTTGCTATTGAATCCAGGATGAATAAAGATTAAACGTGGTAAACCTTTCTCGCATATATTCTGACAGTGATGTTGAATTTGTGGGAAAATTCTGTTTGACAATAGAATAGACTAGCCAAGATGACTACATAGCTCTTCAATGTAAGTGTGAGCAGTGAAGTGAAAACAGCTAGTGTACTTCCCGTTTCTCGGACAAGGCAACATTATATCGCCCTTCACATGTTATTGTTTGTAATTGGTAAAACAAAAGGCGTTCTATAGAATATCATATCCCTTCGTCACTAAAATTAACAGAGAGACGATAAAATGACGGAAATGCAAGTTATCGAACATTCAGGACAAACACCCTTTTTAGTTAGAAAAACTTCCCTTTTTGAAATGGAGATTAGTCCCCAGCATCATTTTCACAAACCTGCGAAGAGGCCTTGATTGACACAACATTGTACAGTCATGGACACAGTCTATCTGAGAGACTTTCCTTACTGTTCACAAATATAGACATTTCTACTAGGCTACATCCATTTCGTAGGGTCTATGATCCATCTCAGACTGGTTGACCACTAGTGGTCTGAGGGTCCATGTCGCCCTGCTTGCATACGGAGTAAGTCGCCTACAAAGAGACAGTTGTGAAACCTGGGCTTACCTGAAATGCTAGAAACTAAAGATTTAACGCATCTGTGGTCAAATATCAGCAATAAATTGACTATTTAGTAATTTTACCTCGCCTTGGCTACAAAAGTACTAGTCCCAGTCCGGAGGACCAGAAATCCCGAAATCACAAGTTCAATCGTAATTTATGCCCAAGTGGACGCCCGATCAAATGTGGCGGAGTTTGTAAGGCGGGACTTTGAAATCAGTCGGAACTGGAAAAGTTCCGATTTCGACACTTTTTGTGATCGTACCAGCGACTACTATCGTCAAAAAGATGTAAAATGAGTACATATTCGACCGATTGCTAATATTTGAAAGCTTTCTTAAAAAAAAAATTATATGTAATTATTTTGTTATTGGTGCGAAAGTATTTTGTTTTCGCACTCGCTATAGGCCGGTTACTTTTCGTAGGACGGTGTTGAGCGAAACGCGTGCACCGTCTGCAAGCAGGACTGTGATCCATGGTACAACATCTGAGCACAGGCAAGGAACACAGTTTCTTGTCTGTGATCTGAGGTACAACTACTGACCATTATCGGATTGAGAGGTGTCAAAGAGTTCCAGCAAGATGCTTAGTTTAGACAAACAAGTTTTATTTACACATAGCCCCAAAGCTTAGGCTGGTGGCGTTATTCACCATATGGGTACAGGTACAAGAAGGTGCTAAAAGGTGTTACTTTTAGCATCGGCAGAATTGTAATGTTGACGTTGAGACAAGTACACCATTCTACGTACTCATGTGAATGAGTGTAAATTTCAAACAATACACATACGTTGATGAAAGTTTCTGTGTCAAATATTGATGAGCTTGTACAGCAATTGGAGCATATCAGACAAATTAATTTCAACAACATAATCATAAAACAACTTATTAAGACATGTTTATGACAGAAAGTCGCCGTTTCTTTGAATGTTCGACAAGTACAGATATACATTTCATATTGTAAAAATGTGGTCAGACAAAACACAACTGTCAACATCACAACAAAATGGTTTATAGCACCAACAAGGACTCAAATCAATATTCAACTATCCTAATTCTGCTCAATTACTATGAAAATACATTAATTTTTACTTACCGAGTCAAAGGCATTCGCAGTTGTTTCGCCAAGAACGCCATTCGAAGCATGAATGTATTATAATGAGATGGTTGATGCAATACACATAATGGCGGTGGCCGCAGAACATATGCTCAGATACCCATGCTCATTATCATAAAGCTGAACACTGCACCCCTATTTTGAACAGTCTTTTACCATTGAGGGCACTACGCGTAGAATTCTATATCATACCACATTGCTTGTTGTCAATGGTGTCTTTTGAAAAGTGGCTGCTCACTTCAGTCTAGTAGGCTGATTTCCAATATGGTGTCGGTCATAATGCGTAGGCTTTATGATTTAAATAATTTCAAAATACCCCCCCAAAATTACAAAAAACAGAAAAGACAAGTCATTGAGAATGACATAGCCCCCCACCCCCACCCCCCATGATTAGGTTTTAAGGAACTGGCAGTTTATGTTGTCATTTTCAAACCTGGTTAATGTTGTTTGGCCTCATATAGTTGTTTTTGATATCACTACTCTGATCACGCAACAATCATTTGGCTGTTGCTATGGGTGTGGTCATGTTGCTAGACATACTTGTATACATTTCGAATGTTTATTCATTTGTCTATTAATCCCTGTTATCTTTGCAATACATGTATATGTGATCATTTGGCAGTTGCTATTGGATTGGTCTTGTTGCTAGGCACATATACATACTGTATACATTATAAAAAGATTTACTCATTTGTCTACTAATTCCTCTTATCTTTGCAATATATGTGATCGTTTGGCTGTTGCTATGTGCGTGGTCTTGTTGCTAGGCAAATTTACATAAATTATATGAATGTTTATTGGCTTGTCTATTAATCCCTGTTATCTTTGTGAAATACACCACCATTTGGCTGTTGCTATGGTTGCCAGGGATATTTGCATACATTTTTCAAATGTTTACTCACTTGCCTACCAGATGATGTTATTTCACCATACAGCCATTTGGTTGTTGCTAAGGCCATGGTCATGGTTGCCAGGGCTAATTGTGTCAAATATTTTGAAGAAAATCTGCAGAATAACACTTTTAGAAACATCTCACCAAGTTTCAGTCTCACTGACCAAATACTTCCTGAGATATACATTTAATGCTTTACCAAAATTCACATTTTTACACCTTATTTGCATATTACTGATGAGGTCATTATTTGCTTAATACTTCTTCATCTATACACCCTCTGATGCATCCCAATTAAATTTCAGCCCAATCTGCTGGGTAATTTGGAATGAAAGATTTTTGACCAAAAAGACACATTTTTAGCCCTAATTTGCCTATTACTGATGCAATCATCATGTCATGAACTAAATTTAAATTCACTCACCTCTAAGAATGTGCCCACCAAAGTTCTGGCCAATCTGCCAAATACTAGCATTAGTTTTTGACCAAAAATACATTTTTTGACCCAAAATGCACACATGCGACCATTTTCAGAATTTGAACAATTTCTCAACTAGACACCCAAAGTAACATGACCATTAAATATCAAAGTAATCGGTCCAGCAGTTTTTGACTTTACACACACACACACACACACATCCAGAGACAGACAGACAGACACTTAGCGATGCCTACTTGTATAGCACTACTGAACCTATCAGTTCAGTTGTGCTAAAAATTACCTATGAAATCGTAAAATTGTGTGGTGTCCCGCAAGGATCAATTCTTGGTCCTATCTTATTCTTAATTTATATAAATGATATTGCAAATTCTTCCTACTCATTTCAGTTTAGACTCTTTGCAGATGACACTAATTTATTTCAGTTTATCAAAGATAGGTATGTAAATCTTTCACAAGCAAATTCTGATTTCCAAGAGGTTTGTGAATGGCAAACAAACTCACCATCAATATTGAAAAAACACATTATATGATCATAAAAAATGCCCGTACAGAAATTAACATCAATGTAGTTCTAGATATTGATGGTAACCAATCAGATAACGTTTCATCGACAACATATCTTGGAGTTTCTCTTGACTCTCAAATGAACTGGAAATCACATATTCAGAAAGTTGTTAATTCAATTGCCCCAAAGGTTGGCCTTATTTCACGACTTCAACACTACGTACCGAAATCAATTCTGTTAATATTGTATAACTCATTAATCCTTCCCCACTTGAACTAGCTACTGCATCGAAATATGGGGCAACATTCACAACCTTCTTGGAACCAATTCACGCGTCTGATGACCTTTTTTTGACATATATGCCCACGCATGCCACTTATTTAAAGATCTTGGTATTTTAGATGTCCATAAATTATGTAAATTTCAAACCTGCCTTCTTATCTTTGACATGCACAACAATCAGTTTGCCCATGACATACACTACTATTTCAATGTTGTTCCTCATGTGTATCATACCCTGTTCACTACAAATGACAACTTTTACACACCAGCCACTTCTCATTGGCATTCTCTCCCTAGCTATATCAAAAATATTACCCACAGGCGCACCTTCAAAAACACTTTAAAAGAACACCTTCTTGCTAAAAATTAATTCCTTTCAGTAACTTCTACAGAACTTGTATATGTTTTCGACTATGACGGTTATTTTCATTAATTTCATTTCATGTGATTAGTTTACTTATAAATATACTATTTGAGTTTTGTTTTGTTTTCCTGTACAGTTTCATGCATAAACATATCTTATTGTATTTCCATGGACTAGACTAGTTTTGCTTGATATATTTCTATGGCCCTCACCAGGTACAATTTACGGAAAAATTGTTGTTGTTTTTTTTGTTCTTTTTTTTCCTTCTCAGTTGTGTATCATTTGCCGTTTGTGTCTGGTGAAAATCAATAACATAATATACATCACCAAGAGGCCGTGGTTCCATTCACATATGGGTAGTTTTTGAGTTTCAGTCGTCCACACATACATACACACAGAGACAGACATGCACTGCAACCATGCATATAGCACTACTGAACCGTATCAGTTCAGTTGTGCAAATAAAAGTATACACAGTTTACAAACTAAATGTCCTGTGTATGTTGTACATTTTAAGAAGTGTTCTAACTGCTGTGACTCTCATACGAGTGTATGCTGTACTCCATATATGCTGTGGGTTCTATGTGACTTGAGAATGTACATGTACACTATACTCAGAATTACAAATGCTCCGTAACGAATGAAAATGTATTGCCTAAATTCATGTATGTATACTATAAAAAATTTTTGTTTGTATACATGTTGTGCATGTTGTATGCTTATTTACTGTATACCGTATTCAGACTTTATATAGAGTAAAGGTACACTACGCATGTCAAAATATTTGAAACTTGGTATGAATCGTCTGCATAGACTTCCATAACAACAAATTTCAAGACAAAATTCTTCAACTATGACCATAAAACAACCATCGATCAATCACATAAACAATTATATTCAATAACACCCACCATTAATTACGAAGACTTCCATGACAAGGTATGTAAATTAGCACAAATTTCAGCTATGCTTGCCTAATCCTGGCAAATGGGGCAAAATCATAATTAGACAAGCTACCTTTGACCTCTGAAATCCCTTGTCTGTCATTTGCCAATGACACACACTTGATCACTATGATTCATATATATCGACAGATTGATGCCCAAGGAAACTTGTCTAATTTTGATTTTGTCCCATTCACCAGGGTTAGCGTGGCTGAAATCTTTGCTAATTTACATACCTTATCACGAAATTCTTCGTAATTAATGGTGGGTGTTATTGAATATATTTTGTTTATCTGATTTTATGGTCATAGTTGAAGAATTTTGTCTTGAAATTCGTTGTTATGGAAGTCTATGCAGACGATTCATACCAAGTTTCAAATATTTTGACATGCGTACCTTTACTCTCTATAAAGTCTGAATACGGTATACAGTAAACAAGTCATTGAGAATGACATAGTCCCCGCTATGATTGGGTTTTAAGGAACTGGCAGTTTATGTTGTCATTTTCTTGATATCACTACTCTGATCACACAACAACACTTGTGAACCTAAATCAAACAGATTTAGATATGTTGTGTCTGCTCGTTGGACATGGAGCATGCCTACTCATGTTGTATTTCCTCGTTGGACATGGGACATCCCTACTCTTCAAGATGACGTGATGGAATAATACATTCAACAATAAAGGATGGGTCGGGTATGGGGGGGGGGGGGGGGACCTGTTCAAGCATGTCTGAGTTATGCCGTTGGACATGGAAAATTTGCAAACAAAATGGCTGCCAGATTGGATCGTATCACAATGAAAATGGATATGCACATGTATGTCATAGAACACTGTCCTAATGCCAACTTTGAATGAGATCTGTTCAAGCATGTCTGAGTTATGGCTTTGGACATGGCAAATTCACAAACAAAATGGCTGCCAGGTAGCCATATCGGATCGCATCACAACAACAATGAATATGCACATGTATGTCACAGAACACTGTCCTAATACCAAATATGAATGAGATCTGTTCAAGCATGTCTGAGTTATGGCTTTGAACGTGGAAAATTCACAAACAAAATGGCTGCAGGCAGCCATATTGGATCATATCATGATGAAAATGGATATGCACATGTATGTTATAGAACACTGTGCTAATACCAACTTTGAATGAGATCTGTCAAAGCATATCTGAGTTATGGCTTTGGACATGGAAAATTCGCAAACAAAATGGCTGCCAGGCAGCCATATTGGATCGTATCACGATGAAAATGGATATGCACATGTATGTCATAGAACACTGTCCTAATACCAACTTTGAATGAGATCTGTTCAAGTATGTCTGAGTTATGGCTTTGGACATGGAAAATTCGCAAACAAAATGGCTGCTAGGTGGCCATATTGGATCGCATCACGACAACAATGAATATGCACATGTATGTAATAATAATAATAATAATGTTGGTTTCTTATATAGCGCTTTCCCACACCGTGCTCAAAGCGCTTTACAATTATTACCCCTGGCTCAGATCAGAACGGCACAACGGCCCTTTAGTCTTCCTCAACTCCCCGGGGAGCATACAATCCATTGCAGCCATTTCAGCGCATAGGATTAAAGCCTTCACATTGCAACCTACATCCTACCAGGTCCCCAATTATACAGCTGGGTTGACTGAAGCACAGTCGTGGTTCAAATCTTGCCCAAGGACTTTAGCCACTCAGAAACAAACAGCAGGCAGCGACAGGGCTCGAACCTGCAACCTGTAGATTCCAAGCCGGTCACGCCAACCATTCACCCATCATGACTCCACTTAGAACACTGTCCTAATACCAAATTTGAATGAGATCTGTTCAAGCATGTCTGAGTTATGGCTTTAGACAGGGAAAATTTGCAAACAAAATGGCTACTAGGCGGCCATATTGGATCGTATCATGAAACAAATTGACGTGCATATGTATGCCCTTGTATGTTGCTTCTGGACCAAGTTTGAAAAAAATCGGTCCAGGCATCTCCAAGAAACGGCTCTGGACGGACGGACGGACGCACGCACGGACGCACAGACAGACGGAACCCAATCCATAAGTCCCCGTTCTGGACTTTGTCCAGCGGGGACTAATAAGCATACAACATGCACAACATTTATACAAACAAAACTTTACACTGAGTAAGGCTTATAGTATACATACATGCACTTAGGTAATACATTTTCATTTGTTAAGGAGCATTTGCAATGCTGAGTATAGTGTACACAGTGTACATTCACAACTCACATTATGACATGGAACACAAAGTATATATGGAGTACAGCATACACTTGTAATTTATAGAATTAGAACACTTCTTACGATGCACAACATGGCATACACATGCATAACATTTATTTGGTAAACTGTGTATCATTTGATTCAATCTCCATTTATTCATAGATCTCGAGTTGAGAACCTGTGGCAGTGTGTAGTCTAATTAACAACAATATTTTTTGGAGTGAGCCAAAAATCATCAGAAATACAAATGTAAGTTTTCATGCCAGTCATCACATAGTTAGGTAACATCAAATTTCCTGTTACTAGATATTTTATCTTTCAAACAGTCTGAACTGTAGTGTGTGACTTACACAGGAACATCCTCCTGTGGTACATAGCCATCTTTTACTCTTCTTGCCTTTCTCCATGAGCCATCTGGTCTTTGAGTAGCTGGAATATAGCTACCTGTAAACAATAATTATATAAAATATATAAATACAGTGTATGCAAGAAATGTAGCTAACTATTTATAGCAACTCGTTCAACAATGATTACACTGAGTGTATGACAGAAAAAATACCACCAATGGTGCTGTAGAACAATTGTAGTTGGCTGTTGCTATGGGCGTGGTCTCGTTGCTTTGCATATTTGTATACATTTTTGGAATCTATTAAAACACATTTCTATACCTAATTTGCATAATTGATGGGATCATCATGTTATGAACAATTCTTAAATCTAAACACCCATAAGAATGTTCTTTTCACATTTCAACCAATTCTGCTCAATAATTGTGGAATTATAGGTTTTTGACCAAAAAGAACCTAATTTTCATATCACTGATGGTATCATCAATTCTTAATTTAAGCACCCCTAAGAATGTTCACACAAAATTTCAGACCGATATGCCCAGTTGTTATTAGCACAACTGAACTGATAAGGTTCAGTAGTGCTATAGGCATGATGCAGTGTCTGTGAGTCTGTGTGTGTGTGTGTGTGTGTGTGTGTGTGTGGATGACTTATACTCAAAAACCGCCAGACCGATTGCCTTGGTATTTGGTGTGGACATAACTTTTGGGGTCTAGTTGGGAAATTGTTCAAAGCAAAATGATCACATCACAGATATGTGATTTGGGTCAAAAATATCATTTTTGGTTAAACTCAAAAACTACTGGGCAGATTGGTCTGAAATTTGGTGGGAACGCAAAATCAATAGTTCAATGTAGGATAAAAAAACCCTAAATTTCAGGACATTGTCAGGACCTTGGAGAGAAAATTCTTACATTTCATGATTGGACATTTTTCTGAAATATTTCTCTTTCTGTGCTAGCATTGGGCTTCAAAAATCATTAGCCACATTTCTCACATTTGGCTAATGTTGTCCATTTTCCATTAGCCACATGGAAAAAAGTCAATAGCCACAAACTTTAAACATTGTTTTTATACTATCTTAATTTCTGATATTTGGTCTTATTATGTTATTATTATTATCGTGAGCACTAACAGTCATACTAAACTTTGCCTCCATCAAAATCTTGAGGCTATCATGATAAACTAAATTTTGCCAGTTTACTGTGTGTATTTCTATTGTAGATGCTAAAATGTGAATTTACATTGCAACATTCCTTCTACATTAGTTAACCAATTCATCACATCCTTTTTTCTCCCCAGAGGGTATTTGTTTGTACACGAGAACATGTTACATAGAAAGAGGATTAAGCTGTCAAAAGATATATTTGAGCAATACCACTGATATGATGAAAATGGATATGCACATGTATGTCATAGAACACTGTCCTAAAACCAACTTTGAATGAGATCTGTTCAAGCATGTCCGAGTTATGGCTTTGGACATGGCAAATTCACAAACAAAATGGCTGCTAGGCGGCCATATTGGATCGTATCATGACAACAATGAATGTGCACATGTATGTCATAGAACACTGTCCTAATACCAACTTTGAATGAGATCTGTTTAATCATGTCTGAGTTATGGCTTTAGACAGGGAAAATTTGCAAACAAAATGGCTGCTCGGCGGCCATATTGGATCGTATCATGAAACAAATAGACGTGCATATGTATGCCATTGTATGTTGCCCCTGTACCAAGTTTGAAAAAAATCGGTCCAGGCATCTCCAAGAAACGGCTGCGGACGGCCGGCCGGCCGGACACACGGACAGACGTAACCCAATCCATAAGTCCCCGTCCTGGACTTCATCCGGCGGGGACTAACAAAGCACAACCAGTCTTGATCAAAGTGTGCCGGGCATGTTGTTGTTGAAGTATAGACTGCATATTCAATTACCTTATGGGCATACAGGACCCCCGGACTCGTGTTGACAAGGTTGTGGCACAACGTTTTCAGTGAAATTTCCAGGCAATATTACAACTGTAATGGGAAGCTCACCATATGTTTATAGTCATGTTATGAAATAAAATACTAGTACACTATACAACCAATGTCTGAACATGTATCCCAATCAGACATTAGACACGTAATATTTCAAGGCAATGGGGGAGAGGACACAATCTACAAAGAGCCAGATCTCTCAAGACTCTCGAACTCACGAAAATGTACATGTTATTTTTAGAAAATGAAATGATGCCATTTTTTTTCAGGGTGAAAAAGAAATGAGATCCTCAGTTACCAACATCATCTTTTGATATGACGTTTGACCATGAAATGATGCATGTTTAACCATGTACGTGGTCGTGTGGCGCATGATCGACTCCTAAACTCGAGAGTTTTTGTTCAGGAATTGTGTGTCTGATGGGGTAAGACACAGGTTTCATGTAGTATTCAATAATTTGTTTTAGTAAAGCATCACATTTGCTATTTACCTCAAAACTTGGTTTCACACATTGTTCGACACTCGCTGTAGTTCGACTGATCACAGTTTCGTATCAAAATCGGAAGATTTTGTTAGGTAATTCGCCAGAACACTACCGGACGAGCATGTCGGAAATTTCACGTATAGATTATCTATATTTTATAGTCCACGAGTGTCTGTATGAAAGTATGATAATGTTTGTTTGAAAGTTCATAAATTTGGTTTGTGAGCGTCTGTCTCAAAAGTTATTGTGAATTTGGACAACAGGTATTTGTTGAAAGTCCCTAAAATTGTATGTGAGCGAACGTCTGTATCAGTGTCCATGAATTTGGTTGGTGCCTGCCTGAAAGTATCTGTGTTTGGACTAAGTCACATAGGATGGAATCAAATGTATTTCAAATGAACGTGATTGGATATCAATGTTTAGCGTGCTGTTATCGGCGATATCCAATCAGACACATTCATGGAAGGTAGTTAGAAAGCATTTATTTGCTCCAATTCTCTGACATGGCGTCAGAAATCGGTTGATATCTTTCGCCGATTGTAACAACAACAATATTTATCTGAAGTTTATTAAATGTTTGCCCAGTAAAACGGTCGGTTGAAAGTTCACGTTGCCGCACGGTTGTGTCCCAGGGGTTGTGTGTTCTGTTGCAAACCTTGTCTATACCCCACTTTGGGTGGACATGCTCGATCACAGAAACAAGACTAGAGTTATTTTACCCCTTTCATATACAATTGACTAAAACACGTCAATATCATCGATATTTTCGACATTTTATTGCATTTTGATAGAAACATTCTCAGACTGATACATATCTCAGGAAAATAGTGCCTGTGGTTGGGGCTATACTTCAGAATCTGCAATCTACTCAGTAAACAAGGACTAGCCGGCCACTCGGTATTTCTTGTACCATGCCTATTTTAGAGCGGGAAAGATATATCAATCGTAACGTCTTGAAATAAATTTGAATCTTTATCCAGTATCCATCTTTCAGTATAATCAACTGTGTGCTTATTTTCATTCTAATCCATGAAGTAGTAGAAAAAGAATATTGTGCAAAATCATGTCATAACATTGTTGGTGACTTACACGAGGTAGGGCACCTTCGGGGACACATTTATTCTGTAAAAATCTGTAAAATTTCTCCTCTCTGAAATGACAAAATAAATGTGGGGGTCATTGTGTTTGTTTTTAAACAAACCGACACCCCTTTCTTTTCCCCGGATCGTAGATGGTTAACACAGGATTTGGCAGCCATGCTGGATTCTAAAAAGATAAGTTTGATAATATGCTCTTTATTTTTGGGTTGCATTCCATGTTAACTTGCGATGTGCTTTTATATTAAGACATACTATAGTCATTCCCACTTATCACAACCCTGCCTATGAGCTCCCACAACGTACCTTTCTCGTATAAATCATTTCCTATCGCTATTTCTCGAACGGTCGTCATCTGTATTTCTTACTTTTATTAATGATATGCAATCCAGTTCACGAAGTGACGGTTATTACTGCTCCATGAACGTCGGCGTCACACTATGCTAATTGTAGCATTATGAAGTCACTTCCTCTAGACCGAACCAATGGCTATTATTATTATTTCCCACATTGGATATAATTTCTGAGCGAACAGGAATTGCATAACGATATCAAAGTTGGTGATAGACGAGGAATGCAAAAAAAAATCAGTAAACAGTAATGCCGTGATGGTTTACTTGAGATCTGGCGAAGTCATGGATTATTTATTGTCGTTGTTTTCAGTCAAGAAGTTGGCAGTACCAAGTATATGGAATTTACAAAACAGTAGTAACGGGTTATTGATAGATTTCTATCAAAATATTAACAGCAATGAAGCGTTAATTAAAATTGTTCACACGAATATTTTTTCGCACTTATGTTTTCGATAGCAATATTTTTTGTCATCTATTAACGATCTGATAATACTGAAAGAAGTGAATCTATTCAATAGAAATATAGTGAACATGATATAAACTTACACCCAGACTTTATTTTCGTGTTCAACGATCAAGAAAAATCTTCGCTCTCGCATCTAGACACACACACCAAGAAATTCAGTTTTCCTTTATATTATTTCTTGTCATGTTACAAATGTCACTGCCATTAAATATCCACTATGAAGTCTGTGACGCACGCCGAACAAAATGTTTCTTCTTCCTGAAGTATTCGAAGTTTTCGACTGTATATGGGAGTGCGTTATTTGACGTCTTCGGACAGCTGTCAAAATGGAGGCTAGAATTGAGACTGGGCGTTGGAGGCGTGATACACGCACTTCGCTGTTTTTAGCAAAGTGCTCGATCGAGCACTTTATCGAGCAGTTTGATGCACAGTTTGTATTTTTTTGTAAAGTGCTCGATCGAGCACTTTACCGAGCACTTTACCACTTTTGGTACCTTTAGATACCTGACTGGGACCATGAACGGTTTGCCCACAGTGGTGTGACGAGAGATAATACACACTTTTCCTCTTTGACTTTCTGAGGACAAGTGGTAAAAGGGGTGGAGATGGAAAGGCATAGGCCTTTAACTCCTCCCAGCTGAACGACAGGGCGTCCACTGCCATTGCTCTGAGATCTGGTACTGGAGATACAAAGAGAGGCAGTCTGCGATTGAGAATGGTCTCGAACAAGTTGACTATCAGCTTGTTCCACTTGATGAAGATTTGACTAGCTACCAGTGTGCCCTCTGATGATAGCCAAATGTTGCTGCGAGTCAAAATGATAAAAACTGGCATTTCTTGTGAGTCACCACTGACACACTAGAAACTGTGTGTACCAGTGGCGCGTCAAATTGGCTTAGAGAGCACACTGCTGGCTACATCTTGTGGAATCTCCCACTCTGCGAAATTGGATGCAGCACAAGAGTGCGTCTGCGATCCCACTGCACTTCCCCGGAAGATGCCACGCCCTGAATTTTATGGTGAAATGTCGATGATGTAATTCATCAGACCCAACAGGGACAGAAATAGCTTGGCGTGTACATGTATGTGCAGTCGTGTCAAGCCTTACCAGCAAGACAATCTTGCCTGCTCGCTCTTGTGGTGGACAGACTATCCCGTTTGTTCAGAAAATGCATCCCGATAACAATCATGTCCTGAGTGGGAACTAGGATGGATTTGTCGGGACTCTGAGAGACCTCAGGAACATCTGGGTGTCTCAAATAAAGCGACATAGCTGTCGTGTAGCAGTCAGTCGTCTAGATAAGGTTTGAGTAGAAAAACGCATGCATGGAGAGTGGTCACCAGTGTGGAAATTACTCAAGTAAACACTCGATCATCAGCTTCAATGCAGAGAAAGTGACGACATGACTCATGAATGGGAATGTGGAAGTAGCTGTCTTTCAAAACTATGGAAGCCATCCATTCGTGTGGCTGATAGGCCTGTTTCCATCTTGAATCTGGGCACTCGCAGATACATGTACATGTTCTTGATGAGAGTGGACAGATTCAGTATGGGATGCCATCCTACTGACTTTTACGGAATGAGGAAAAAATGGTTGTAAATGCTGGGTCTCAATGACTGGGCATCAATTTTCCTTATTGTGTTCTTACTAAATAGAGAGTCGATAGCTTCAAGAAAAGCAGTCCATTGACCGGTCGGTCTTGGAACCGTGGTAATGAAAAAGATGGATTGCGTATGAAAGATAGGCGGTAACCCTCCCTTATGGTAGACAAAATCCATTCGTCTGAAGTAATGCATTCCCAGTGTGTTGCGAATAACTGGACCGCAGTGTGTCCAATTACTGAAATCGCATGTTTGGTTGGGCTGACATGATCTGCAGTCCGCACAAAGATCATAAAAGTTCGATACAAATTTTGTGTCGCTACGTTGCAATCGTTTATTCTTGAACGACGCCTTACGTGTGCCATGTTCACTGTAAATTCACGTAATGCGTTCGATCTCGTAACGAAGCTCAAAATAAGTTTCAGTTTTAGTGAGAATGAAATGGCGACGTGGCAGTATGAATTTATCAACGTGAAGGCTTTAGCATAGATTACTGTCCACCGATGTGGTCTATTTAATCATCGCTTCGCCTGTGAGGGAAGATGCTTCACCGTAGCATAAGGCCGTGTTATCGATGGAAACCATGTCTGTTAATAAGTAACTAATCACGTGGATAAGTAATTATAATATTACATAGTTTCTAAACTACCCAAGATGTGCTCGGCACGTCAGGAAATGGTCATGGGGCACATGAAACTGTTGGAACGTTTTATATACGATGGGTCATATTCAAATTTCACAGGTCACACTGCACATATAAATAGTTACAATCAGAACTGACTAATTCCACGATGTCTGTTCTACAACTTCGAAGCAAAGATGATAACCGTACGTTTGCCAACAGTAAGCCCCATTTGTCCCCTGTTTATGACGCGTCCCCAGTGACGCATACATCCAAAAAAAAAGGCGTCCCAAGTGTCAAATAGTGCGTCAAATACGCACAAATAACGCGTTAACGCGACCTCAGATGTGTGTTTTATACCAATTTTCCCCAATTTCTTGGTAAAGTTACTGACCATACATTTATGTAAATTAAAAATCAATATTTCATAATTATTGATATACTTGTAGATGAGACCATATCCCACCTGTTTTGGTGTAAAATGATCACTATCAAAACATTGTGTACAACTGTGTGCAACCTAAAAAGTCCTTGGCCTAGGGGGGTCATTTGCATGGAAAGTCTATGGCATCTTAAGGGTTAAGTTATTTAAATGAAATTTTTAGTAGAAATGTGAAAGAAAAACGTCATTTTATGTTATGAAATTTGGGCTATGAATTATTACCGAATATGTTCATAACTTACATCGCAAATGTAAAGAGATTTAGATATGGCCGCCATGTATGAATACATTGTGCGGTTTCTCTATTCAACTTGGGCATATTTAGGAATGTTCCTGTACTTGTGGACCAAAATGAACTGAATATTCTTTCAGAATATGTAAAACAAAAGTCTTTTTAATATTGGTGATATACATGTAAATGTCAAAACAGTGGCTGCCAGTCAAACTATCATACACACATGGTAAAGTCAGGGAAACGGCCATTGACTCTCGGTTGGCGAGAATTTTGATTCACCACTGTGGTGAATAAAGTAGATTTTTTGTCGCCATTTTACCTTTATTTTCACATTTGCGACAGTGGAATGGGTACCTAGTGTGAGCACAAAATTTTAGGATGCAAAACAAATTCAATTGAAAGCAAAATCGATTTTGTGAAAAACACAATTGAAACTTGGTGAGATGTTTCTAGAAGTGATGTTCAGCAGATTTTTTTCAAAACATTTTGACACAATTGGCCCTACCAACCATATCCATGCCCTTAGCAACAACCAAATACCAGTATATTTTGCTAAAATAACATCATTTGGTAGGTAAGTGAATAAAATGTATACAAATATCCCCAGCAACCATGACCAAGCCATAGCAAGAGCCAAACAATTGTGTTTTTCACAATGATAACAGGGATTAATAGACAACTAAATACCTATTCCAAAAATATATGTAAATGTGCTTAGAAAAAAGACCATGCCCATAGCAACAGCTAAATGATCACATGATATATTGCAAAGATAGCAACAGGGATCAATAGACAAATGAATATATATTCCTAAATAGTATACAAATATACCTAACAACAAGACCACACTCATAGCATATGATGATGTATATCATTATCACAATGATAATATCAGGTATTTAGAGACAAATGAACGAACATTCAAAAAATGTATGCAAATATGTCTAGTAACATGACCATGCCCATAGCAACAGCCAAATAATCTCATATACTGCAAAGATAACAACAGGGCTGGATTCATTTAGCAAATGAACACCTAGCAGTATACCTAGCATGGCTGACCATGTGGATAAACAAGTTTAAAAACTGTACAGTTGTGCTACAATGCCACTGGCACTATTTTTGAGTTTGAGTTTTTTGACCAAAAATCACATTTATTTCCCAAATCACACACCGATAATAAGATCATTTTGATTTGAACAATTTCCCAACAAGATACTGTCCAGGAATCCAAGGTAACACCCACCAAATATCATAGCAAACGGTTGAGCGTTTTTTATATTACCCTCCGTAAGGATACAGGAGGTATTAAAAAGGGGGATGTCTGTCTCTGTGTCTGTCATATATCCGTCTCTGTGTGTGTGTGTGTGTGTGTGGTGTGTCAGTCTGTCTGTCTGTGTCATCATTTTCTTTAAAATACCGCCAATGGCGTTCTAGCACAACTGTTGAGTTTTTAAAAATGTTTATCCATATGCTACATGTAGTCCATGCTAACAATAGGTGTTCATGCTGAATGACTATCCAGTTACCTATCCAACCATGTTGCTATCTATCTTTGCGACATGCGCGATCATTTGGCTGTTGCTATGGGTGTGGTCATGTTCCTAGATATAATTGCATACTGTTACATTTTTGAATGTTTTTGTTCACTTGTGTATGAATTCCTGATATCATTTCAATATTCGTGATCATTTGGCTGTTGCTATGGGCGTTGTCTTGTTGCCAGGCAAATTTACATACATTTTTTAAATGTTTGTTTAATTGTCTATTAACCGCTGTTGTTATCTTTGTGAAATACACAGCCATTTGGCTGTTGCTATGGGTGTGGTTATGGTTGCAAGGGATATTTGCATACTTTTTTGAATGTCTACTCACTTGCCTACCAGATGATGTTTTTGAGCAAAATATACTGCTGTTCGGTTGTCGCTAAGAGCGTGGTCATGGTTGCTAGGGCCAATTTGCGTCAAAATATTTTGAAGACAATCTGCAGAATAACACTTCTAGAAAAATCTCACCAAGTTTTAGTCTCATTGACCAAGTACTTTTTGAGAGAAATTTTTGACCAAACACATTTTTATATCTAATTTGTTATACTGATGAGATCATTATATGTTTAATATTTCTTCATCTATACACCAACAGATGCATCACTGTTAAATTTCAGCCCAATCTGCTGAGTAGTTTTGGAATATACATTGTAGGTTTTTGACCAAAAAGACACATTTTTAGCCCTAATTTTGTATATTACGAGAGGAATCATCATGTCATGAACAAATCTTAATTTACACACATCTAAGAATGTCCCCATCAAATTTCAAAGCAATCGGTCCAGCAGTTTTTGACTTTAAGTTGTTTACACACACACACACACACATCAACGCAGACAGACAGACAGACAGACAGACACTTTGCCATGCCTATAGCACTACTGAACCTTCAGGTCAGTTGTGCTAAAAACGACTGGCTCAATTATAATGAAATTTAGTACATATAATGTTTCATGTAATGGCTAGATCTGATTAGTTTTTGAGCGAGATCTGTTTATGTTAATTAGGGAAATTTACATATCAATGAAATCAACTAATTAAGCAATATCTTAAGACTGCATTCTTCAATTTCAATATAATTTAGTACATTCGTTAAACATAACAACATACATTTGTCACATTTGTTGATGTACCTTACAGCATTAATAAATCATTTGCATAATTATTATTTTTGGTAATTAGGCCATTTAAGACTGCATACTTCAATTTCAATATAATTTACTTCATACATTAAACACAACAAAGTTTATACGCCCTATAAAGTTTGTTGATGTATCTTACAGTGTTAATAACTAATTTGCATGATTAATAATTTTCGGTAATTACGATTTATCATAAAAATGCATACTTGAATTTCAATATAACGGAAATCATAAAGCCTGAAACAAACAGTCGCCCAAGTCGACAAATATCTTACTAACATTGATAAAGTTTATTGTCTGGCTAGACAAAATATCTCTTTGATGTTGCTGAATCTTCTGTCTGGCTCGACAGAATTCTGATTAATATTTCCACATGTTGTCGTCTGGTGTGACTACAATTGTTACACCTTAGTCAACTGACTGACTCAGCTATACCAATAAACGTGCCCTGCACCAATGTTACGTTTACCTTCACGTGTATTCCCGGGGATCTAGTCACAAAATCATATAGACAAAGGAGGAAGTTTGCATGTAGTGATGGGGTCAATTCTGAAGTGACCTTTATTAATAAAACTTATTTTTTACGTAGTCAACAACATTAAATAAAATCGCCAAATTTGTGAAGATTCGCAAGAAATAGTGGATGCAAAACTGACATCAACTGTTCTTCCAATATATAATGGCTGTACATCTGTTGGGAAGAAACCAATACTGTAATACAGAGACCACATGATGGCAAACAAAGGAAAACATAACTACCTGAACTAGACACTCGCATATGGAAAAAAATGAAAATAACAAAAAATCTACCTATCCATCTATTCTAATCTGAAGCACACAATATTTTTGTTCGGCCTTATATGTACATTTATTAATTCACTGGCGTTGATTAGTAAAGTTTACATCTGTAAATAGCCTGTATTTCTATAAAATTGCCATGTATCATGCCATGCGGTGTGATTTCATTGACGGCGTGTAAATAGCCTGTATTTCTATAAAATTGCCATGTATCATGCCATGCGGTGTGATTTCATTGACGGCGTCATATACAGCTATCAGTAAATTTTCATGAAGTAATTGCCTATAATAGTCGCGCTTCAATACAGTTTTAAGTTTGTTGAAACAGTTTTCAACAGGATTAAAATCCGGTGAGTAAGTTGGAAGGAAAACAAGCTTAACTCCAATTTCATCGAGTGCAATTTGAACTAAATGTTCGGCTTCATGATGGCGAACTGGCACATTGTCTACTATGACAGTATCACCAGGGACAAGTACTTGTTCATCTTCTCTCGTAAGTGCATTTCGAGCCTCAGTGAAAAATGCAACAAAATCGTTCACAGTCAACGCTCCCTGTATTACAGAACAAAATTGAACTCCATCAGCCCCAACCAATAAGTTGACAGTATAGTTAGGTCCTGGTGCATACCGCTGATGTCTACACATTGAACTCCCAGAGGGGAATGGCCATACAGTCCTTGACCGGTGGTAATCTTGACCCCACATTCATCCATAAATTTAAGTCTTACAGGGTCTTTAGTATATAAATAATCCAGGTAAGCTTGAGTGTACAGCAAGTTTTCTTCTGTAAATCGCCTGTTGTTAGATATTGTCATTTTTTTCGTGTCCATCGACCTTTCGAAAGTTTTGTCCATACAACTCTTCCTATTGTAGAAACACTGACATCTCTTAATCGCGTAAACTGCAGTAGCTCATCTCGAACTTCGGCATATGATATCTTGATCAATTTGATATCTTGATCGCTAAGTTTGCTTCTCAGTGGTGCTCCAGTTGGTTTCACAGCAACCGTTCCAGTTTCACAAAAAGTCTTCCAGATTCGCCAAACAGTAGCTTTGCTTACTCGTAATGTGTTGGCAGTGCATTGTAAACTACCTCGTACACATTGACCGGTTTCCCTGTTTGCTCCTTCAACAATCATCTCGATAATGATCAACTGTCTAAGTCCTTCACATAAAGCCTTTCCATTTGGATGTCTCCTATTTTGATCAAAATTCATGGTCTAGGAAAAATCAGGACACAATGTTGTGCTCAAATGCATAGCATGGAACAAGGGGAAATCCTACCATGTATAAGCTTATCAAGTAGTCTTTTGATCTATACCGAACTTTGTTACATTTATTTGGCGCCCAACTTTAGAGCCAAAAAATAGGAATTCAAAACTATTCTAAGGTTAAACCTGCTGTATCATAATATGTACATTCAAGTAATATTATTCGAATGCAACTCATACTTTCGTGGAGTATCATTTATTGTCCCACAATTCAATTTAGGAATAATTTTCAACTCGTCATCGTACTAACTATTTTTATTGTGTTTTTACAAAATACTTGAATCGAATAATGAGACCTGCCCTCTTAAATAAATGGAATGGTCTTGTAAGAACCAAATGTATTTGTAAACAATAATCACACTTGTATTTCATCAAATCTTTCAGTAGACAAGTGTACTCAACATTGTCCATGTACACTTTACATGTATAACTGAGCTGAGAGTCACGATGAACTCCAGTGAAACACCTCAGCGCACAACAGTACAAGAGTTTCTTAGTGGCGTTGACTTGGATTTACTGAAGTATACAACAGACTTCATTCGACTAGATTTTACATAGGAATCGTCAATCAAGTTTTTCAGATCTAGCGACTTCAACAAATTTTGCACACCAGTGAGCACGGTTCACAAACAAATGATCCTTAATGCAGTGGCTAAACTTCAAACACCACAGTCCAAGCTAGGCGTGGATTTTTCTGAGGATGACACCAGTCCGGTCGTGGAAATAAAGGCAGTCAGTGATGGAAAACCAATGTCTGCTAAGAGACTATTTAAATGTAATTCACAGGAATAAACAGGTAAAAACAAACGACACATTGTCGTTCCAATTTCCATTTCTGATGAAGAACATTCGTCCCTTGATAATAACGATGAATGGGAGCATTTCAAATACCAGACACTGCAACAACTTGCACTCGAAAGCTAATACAGAAAGACATAGTTGCTGTTGAAAATGAACTTATGATAGCAAAGAATATGTACGACACTATTGTTGAACGTTACTGCAACGAACCACGTCGAGAAGCCGGAGAGAAGAAATGTACCAAGTACATATGGAACTCATAATAAAAACTCTTTTCCGTTTCCTCCATGAAACATCGGAACAATGTGGCATCATCTCTGAACACCCATCACACAGTAAAGAAGTTACTGCAGCTAACGAGCAAGGGACCACAGACCTGAAAAAGAAAAAAAACTCATTCCAGGTGAAGAAGACTGCCTTCAAGTTCAAGTCAACAAATGCAACTTTTTATTCATGTGTATTTGCAAATTACTGCCTTGGTTAACTCAAACAAACCTAAGTATCTTGTTCATATGTCCAATGGCCCGATGCTACGCACTCCAATTATAAAGGAAGACATTGCCATATTAGAAAAACACTATGATAGCAAAGACCCAAATAACCTAGAAGCTGCAAAACAAACTTTCCAGGAAGTTATCGATAACTTCAATTCTAAGTACAACAGAGCTGATAAATATCGTCCAGGCTCAAAGATGAAGAACCCAGTGAGGGAGCTGTTGAGACAACAAAATGGCTGATTTCCCTGTTTGACTCTGCATGGTGGAAATGAAATATCTCCAATAAAGTCTGCACATGTTATTGATAAACCTGCATCGTCCACTGTTTCTATAGTATGGACAAAAGATCAACGTACATGTAGGTGTACATCATCTGTAGGTAGCCCTAAGCCATCAAAAGAAAGTCAACACCAACAGCAGTCACAGAACCAGTACCAAGCAACCACTCAGTCTACTCCTGTACATGGATATCCATATGGCTATCCCAATAGTTTCTTTCAAGGCACCTCATACTGGAACCCATGGTATCATCAATATTGACCTGTCACCATATATGTATACGGAGCCACATATGATGCATAATACAGTACAATCCTGTCTGACTCCGGGTGTATCGACTATGAATGCGGACCACAACGAATCCAATTTTCAAGCACCATTGCTAACATCTTCACCTCTTCATCCCCCACCAATACCACCCTCTGACATTCATGACTAATGTAGTAATTTTGTGGGAGACTTGAGATGAATACTAAAGGATCGACAGAATGCTAAATTTATTTAGTCCTTCATAACATCGTTCAATGGGACTTGGGGAATACTGTAGTTATGAGTGTTTGAATACGTCGATTCAAAATAATACATGTATATTCAAGTATGAACTTACGAACGATTGCAATGTACTGTATATTGTGTTCTTCTTATAGCTAAATTGTTTAATGTTAACTGATTCAGAGTTTTGAAAGTTCTGCAGAGTTTTATAAGACTTAGTTCTGTTACTCACTACGAAGTGGAAAAAAATTACTGTTGATATGACTGACTGTGAAATTGTTCTCATGTTTGAGGGAGCAATTGCTATATACTGTCATGTTTAATGCAAAATTTTAACATTCATCTGTTTTAGTTTTTAGTAAAATGTTGCATGTATTAATAAAGTTCACTTCAGAATTGACCCCACCACTATGTGCACACTTCCTCCTTTGTCTATATGATATAATTTACAATATATAATGGGTCTACCAGTGTGTTAAATGTATGTTGTCGAGAATGCAACTTTTTAAAACACATATACAAAGGTAAACGATCTCTCCGATTTGAAGGGGGGGGGGGGAACTAGATCCCCGTGAATACAGGTGAAGGTAAAACTAACGTTGGTGTGTTTATTGGTATCGCTGAGTCAGTCAGTTGACTAAGGTGTAACAATTGTAGTCGCGCGCAGACAATAACATGTGGAAATATTAATCAGAATTCTGTCGAGCCAGACAGAAGATTCAGCAACATCAGCAACAGAGATATTTTGTCTAGCCAGACAGTAAAGTTTATCAATGTTATTAAGATTTTTGTCGACTTGGGCGACTGTTTGTTTCAGGGTTTATGATTTCCGTTATATCATTTAGTACATACATTAACCATAACAAAGCGGATATGTCCTATAAAATTTGTTGAAATTTCGTACAATATGGTACATATATCAACCACAATAATATGCACCTGTCCTATGAAGATTGCTGCAACAACTTTTACCTTTCATGAGTATTTGCTGATCCATGTTAGGTATAGGTGTTCATTTGCTTAGTGATTATCCAGTTGCCTATCCAACCCTATTGTTATCTTTGCAATATACGTGATCATTTGGCTGTTGCTATGGGCGTGGTCATGTTGCTAGACATATATGTATACATTTTTTGAATGTTTGTTCAGTTATCTATGAATCCCTGATGTTATCTTTGCAATATACGCAATATACAATGTACATGTATGTGATCATTTGGCTGTTGCTATCAATCAATCAATCAATCAAAAAGATTTATATAGCGCCAAACTCCACTACGTAGTAATGATCAATGGCGCTTTACAAAAGTGTGGGTATATAGAGATGTTAGTAGGCTCCACTAAACAGATAAGTCTTGATGCACTTCTTAAAAATACCAAGGCTGGGTGACTGGTGCACTTCTAGAGGGACATTGTTCCAAGCGAGGGGGGGGGGGGGGTACGCGAGAAAGCTCGATCACCATAGGTCTTACGGTTACTCCGTGGTACATGAAGTACAATTTTGTCATTTGATCGGAGAACTCTGGATGACACTTTCAGGTTGATTAGATCAGATATATAAACAGGAGCAGTGTTGTTCAGAGCTTTGTACGTGAGTAGCAGGATCTTGGATTGGATTCTGTAGTGTACTGGTAGCCAGTGTAATTCCATAAGTATAGGGGTTATTCTGGCTGCTGAGTTCAGGGCATGCTGAAGTGGTAGAATGGATGATGATGGTAGACCACACAGGAGTGCATTACAGTAATCTAGTTTTGATGTGATTAGAGCATGTATTAACATCTGACAGACTTCCTTAGTTAGATACTGGCAAATATGGCTTACAAGTTACATCATATTTCTAGCTTTTTGACGATACATTGCAGTCAACATTTCTTTATTACATGTTTGACAAAGCAGTAAGCTTTCACAGCCGTCAATATAATTTCAGTATTTAACCACCTATAGAATGTTAGGGCTTTTGTACAAAATCTGCAAAATCATAACCAGTAGTTTAATATCTATTTCAGATAGCAAGATTAAATTTAAATAAACAAGCAGTCATTGGAGATCACTCAGCCCCACAATGGAGAGAGTTTACAGAAAATTGCCAACAGTCATGATAGTGTGATGTATTAGATTGTATGAAATATACTACAGCACCAATCGCACTGTAGCGCAACTGTATAATTGATTGAATATTTGCAAACATTTTTTGAAAGTTTATTTATTTGTCTATTGTTATCTTTGCAATATAAGTGATTATTTGGCTTTTGCTATGGGTATGGTCTTTTTGCCAGGCACATTTACATACATTGTTTTGAATATTTATTGTATTGTCTATTAATACATATTGTTATCTTTGCAATATACCTGATCATTTGGCTGTTGCTATGGGTGTGATCTTGTTGCTAGGCAAATTTACATACATTTTTTGAATGTTTATTCAATTATCCATTAGTCCCTGTTGTTATCTTTGTGAAATACACAACCGTTTGGCTGTTACTATGGGTGTGGTCATGGTTGCTAGGGATATTTGCATACATTTTCTAAATGTTTATTCACTTGCCTACCAGAAAATGTTATTTTAACTAAAATATACTGCCATTTGGTTGTTGCTAAGGGCGTGGTCACTGTTGCTATGGCCAATTTTGTCAAAATGTTTTGAAGAAAATCTGCAGAATAACATTTTCATAAACATCTCACCAAGTTTCAGAATCATTGACCAAGTACTTTTTGAGATAAGTTTTTGACCAAAAATGAACATTTTTACACCTAATTTGCATATCACTCTTGGAATCATTATACGCTTAATATATCTTCGTCCATACATCCCTAGATGCATTCCCATTAAATTTCAGCCCAATCTGCTCAGTGGTTTTGGAATTATAGATTTTTGACCAAAAAGACACATTTTTAGCCCTAATTTGCATATCACTGATGGGACCATCATATCATGAACAATTCTTAGTAAAAACACCCTGAAGAAAGTTTCACCCACATTTCAGCCCAATTTGCCCAGTAGTTTTTGAGTTTAACATTTTTGACCAAAAATCACATTTTTTGACCTAAATCACACACCTGTGATGCAATCATTTTGATTTGAACAATTTCCCAACTAGACACCCGAGGTAACATACCCACCAAATATCATGGCAATCGGCCCAGCAGTTTTTGACTTTAAGTTGTTTACACACACACACACACAGACAGACAGACAGACAGACAGACGCTGGGCGATCCCTATAGCACTACTGAACCTCCGTTCAGTTGTGCTAAAAAATCACTATCCCACAGGACTAGTAAAATTGATAAAGTAGTATTATTTTAAAGTACTAGTAGTAATCCTGCAAAAAATTTGGTGGTCCTGTCTGAGCTTCCGCTTATTCACTTGGGCTCTTCATCTCTCTTAGTTTTTGCTCTACTTCTAAATTCACTTTTCCAAACCCCATATTTATTTCAAACCCTGTGTTGTAATTGAACTGTCTATTTCTTTGTAGTTGTTTGTGCATCATCAACTGCTTACTGTAATTTTGTTCTCTTTTTTATGTTCTGGAGCTTCTTCTTTTGTGTTGTTGCTTTCTTTGAGTAGTTTGTCATAAGTTTGGGGGAAGAGTAATTTGATGGTTACCAGCAGTTAGAGTAAAATTTCATACTATAATTACATGTAAAAGTCACTTAGTCTATTTTCGTGTCTAGGTACTTCCGGGTTGACATAAACGTGATACAGTCGGTCCTATAGTTACTAAGAAATGACAAAACCGTTCACAAAATAAAGTTCAGGATTTTAATTTTTCAAACTGAATACCAATATCCACTACACATTCGATAACTAGTTTTGTGTATTTAGAAATGTCCCCCAAAACACGACCTCGGAACACGGAATCGTGTCACTGTTACTAGCTAAGTTAGCAGTACTACTACTATGGTTTCATTGTAGGCTGTACATTGTCAGTTGTACCGGTAAAAATTACGATCATCACATCATGTAAGAAGTACAAAAACATAGAACACATTGTTTTCTTGCTGAATAAACTCATTGAAATAACAACACTCTCAAATTGCGTCTTCGATTTTGACAGCCACCATTGTTATGATTGAGCTTCACTTAGTCAGTTCCGTTGAACGCGACCGGACGAACGCTGACGTCCAATTTGTACAGCGTTTTTATAAAGGGAGCTCGTCAATAACCTACCGAATAAATAACTCAGAAACGTAGTTTAAATACTAACTGATCTAAAAATTACTGTTTAGCAAGACTATGCTTCCGTACATAAATACGAAATCATGCAACAAAGATTTCAACCTTACTTGTTACAGTGTAGATGTCAGCTTTACCCGTATTATACACATATCATCGTACAACTAATTCCATTGGCTACAATATTAGCTACATTTGAAAGGTCTCACTTGATTGGCTCATCCTTCGCTATTCCCTTTTTCAAGAGACACCCCTCCAGAATCAAGTGCCACGTAGTACAGGAATGGCGCAAGATCGCCTGTTGGGCGACTTTCCCATCGGGCATGCTTTTTGAAAACTACACAACGTAAGCTTTTATACACGAAATCATAGAAAATCTACCCCGTTTCCAAACTAATCGTAATTTTATCGCGAATAGACAACCGGAGTTGGTCAAAATAGCAAATTAAAAATCAAACAAATTTTACTATGACTGTGAATTCATATAGTCAGTGTTTTGAATTCTGAGCTCCCTAATATACCAATCAAAAAGTCACTATCCCGTCGGATTACCTGCAATGAGTATTTTAGTAACTTTTACTGGTCCTTACAGAAAGTTACTAGACTTGGGATAGCGGGCCAGCGTGTATGTCGAACCCTGGGTAATGGACCCACCAAATATCATGGCAATCGGTTCAGCGGTTTTTCACTTTAAGTTGTTTACACACACACACACAGATGCCGAGTGCTGCTGAACCTCAGTTCAGTTGTGCTAAAAACCAAAAGTGTCTATCATGTAAACCAAATTTCCGAAAATGTTGATCATGTTGCACGGTTACATTTTGGGGACATTTTTGTTTTTCAATCGGGAATATCTATCATGCAAGTATTTCTTCGAATATGTCGGCTTTTAAATATATCATCCATGCTACATTTTTCATGATAGACATTTTTGGTTTGCAATCATGAATATATATCATGCAAGCATTTCTTGGACAACGTCGGCTTTTTAATACGTCAATCCTACTGAATGACACATTGTTTTGTCTACGTGAGAGACATTTTTGGTTTTCAATCTTGTCAAAACTGTCTTCACAAGTATTTCTTCAAATACTTTGGCTTTTTAATTTGAGAATAAAATAACAGTATGCATGAGAATAAAATACTGAGCTTGTTCTAGCAAGCTACTACTTAATGCAAAGCTGATAAACTCAGATAAGACAGTTAGTAAGTGATACCAGGTAGGAAATAGAATGAAAAAAAACAGTGAGAGGAAACAGTGTTTAAAACTTTATTTGAAATATACAGAAAATAATATCAGAAATCCGGAAAATCGTGAGAACAAAATTGATTATTTGTCCTTTTCCTTGTGGTTCGACGTCCATATGAAACTAGTTCAAGGGTTAACTTCAGCGAAAGCATGGCGTGGATTCTTGCCTTACTGCATAATCATCAAATGTTTTCAAAAAAAGTTATGAATTAATTTCTTATTTTACACGTTGGTTCTATTTAGTAACTATAACTTAGAACTTCTGTGCAACTCATATTTAATTTTCCAACCTTAGAATTTTTTCAATGATCGTCAGGGTTGAGTATTTTCCTAAATTGATAGCTGGTCACAAAGCTGTTATAGCCGGGCATTGTGAATGGTAATCGGCTATTATCTACATCAATGATATTAAAGCCTCACTATTATGTTATATTCATACACTAAAGCCTCACTATTCTGGTCAAAGTGAGGCAATCATAAGTTGTAGAGATACATGAATCAGAGTACGTTATTATTACCTCGATGACATATGACATTTTCTTATTGGCGAGAATGGTTTTGCTACACTTGGTAAAAGATTACGCCTAGACGATGTATTCTAATATCATTGGGGAGACTTAAAACGGGATATAAGTATTCAAATTAGACAAAGTGCATAAAGTGACATGCTGAAGTACATGTATGAAGCACATGTAAACAGCTGACATGAGTTGGGCTTACTCAATGTTTGCTTCATATGTACCTCGAACTCGAAAACCGGACCTCGAAATCTGTTTAACTTTTTGTATTGGCATACTGACACAACTATATATAACAAGCGACCTATCGGTCAGAATAGCTCCGCTGTTTTTTTTAAAATTTTATTTTTTATTTTGGTGACAGTAGAAGTGGTTCAGTTCTGCAGCTCTTCACTATGCAGTTTTGTTTTAGCGATGCAATAAAGTGATTAGTGGTTTCAAATGATGTCTCACTATAAACACATTTTACACAGAAGTTGGTAATGTATTGTACTTTTATACCATAGTCACCATTTTATAACAAAAATCTACTGTTATGAAAAATTGCACAAAATCTCTGAAAAAAATGACTGGGAAATGCACACAAGAAAAAGAAAACAAGTGACCTATCGGTCAGAATAGCTCCACTGGTTTTTTTTTTTTTATTTCATTTTTTATTTTGGTGACATGTAGAAGTGGTTCAGTTCTTCAGCTCTTCACCATGCAGTTTTGTTTTAGCGATGCAATAAAGTGGTTAGTGGTTTCATATGATGTCTCACTATAAAACACATTTTACACAGAAGTTGGTAATGTATTGTAATTTTATACCATAGTCACCATTTTATAACAAAAATCTACTGTTATGAAAAATTGCACAAAATCTCTGAAAAAAATGACTGGGAAATGCACACAAGAAAAAGAAAAAAAAGAGAGGATTTTGAGGTTGGCTATAAATAATTCCAGTGTCTTACAACTTTAACCCTGGAAAATTTTAATGATGAATGAAATAAACTAGGGATCTAAAATAATTTCGAGGCAATTTCAATTTCAATTTTCTAACAAATTTACCAAGTCAACAACATTCAACTTGTACTAGTTGTAGTAGATATATATAGGGAAGAAATGTATTAATCGCCATCTTAGTTTCCGTACGGCGACAATCCCAAGTACCCGAAAGAGAGTCATTCTCAGCCAATTCAGGGTTTGACACTGGAGTAAAAAAGTCACTATCCCACAGGACTAGTAAAATTGATAACGTACATTGTAGTAGTCCTGCAAAAAATGTGGTGGTCCTATCTTTAAGTGCTTTCGCTTGTTCACTTAGGCTCTTCATCTCTCTTAGTTTTTGCTCTACTTCTAATTCACTTTTCCAAACCCCATATTTATTTCAAACCCTGTGTTGTAATTGAACTGTCTATTTCTTTGTAGTTGTTTGTGCATCATCAACTCCTTACTGTAATTTTATTCTCTTGTTTATGTTTTGGAGCTTCTTCTCTTTTTTTATTGCTTTCTGTGAGTAGTTTGTCTTAATTGCAAGTCTTTACAGTGTTGTCCTTAGTGCATATTAGAATGTATTTACAACATAAAAATAAATAAATTTGAAGGTTATCAGCAGTTACAGCAAAATTTTGTTACTAATTACATGTAAAAGTCACTTCGCCTATTTTCGTGTCTATGTACTTCCGGGTTGACATAAACGTTAAACGGGATACAGTCGGCCCTATAATTACTAAGAACTGTAACACCAGATATCGAAGCAATCTGACTTGAAGTTTATGAGGAGTTGATAAAAATGTCATTTTTGGAAAAAAAATCATAAAAAATTGAAAATGGCACAGATCAACTTGGCATGAACAAATCTGAATAGCCTCCCCAGGGAACATGCACACCAAATATCGAAGTATTCTGGCTGTTACTTTCAGAGAAGATAGTGAAAATATAAAAGTTTGACGGACACCTATGATTCACCTATACACTCTATACTCTATACAATCTATACCTAAAGCTACGCTTTCAGCTTTCGCTGACAGCTACGCTAAAAACCCTTCAAGCAGCCACAATGCGCTCTAGGTGTCAGGAAAGCAAATTTTAATGGGCCATTTGTCAGTTGAATGTGACTATGGCGCAGGGCGTGTTGACCTTCCTACCACTGGTAGATAAGTGAAGTGATCAGGCAAAAGCTATGTTCGTTTGTATGCATGTTTTGGAGCAACTAACTATAGTGCGCATACATTCCCATATTCGAATGCTATTGGCCCCACAAGCGAATAAATCAGCATGTATGCCGGGTAATATTTCGTACAGTGGCACGGTACATTTGAATGCTGATGACACTTGCCAGTCACCTGTTCTCACTAGTTCTTTGAACTGCACATCATTATTCACTTTGAGGGTGCCCTGACTATTCCGTTCAATCATTGGAATGAATGGCTGCTGAAGCTTTATTTTGAACACTAATTTTTAATGGCCTGCAGCATGCAAAGTGAATAAGCGTTTCCCATGTCATCAGGTTTTAATCCTTCAATTTGACTGCATTGTTCTCAAATACCGAATCAAATCTTGTGCATTCAAACTTGTTGCAAAGTCCCTCCTTAACATGCTTAAGTTCGATTAGATACAATAAAAACTGACTTTATAAAGACAGTTATTGAGTAACTTCAACAGTAATTTCAACCACATGCAGGCACTTGAAGTTGAACCGATATCTATGAAAATACGAATAAAAGAGAATAATGTACACCCTATTGTGTCACTTATTGAAGTTATTGTCTATCTGTGAATGTACAGAACAGAAGAGCATATTAGGCCACATAAGTAAATACACATTTTTTGACACTTTACATACTCTGTTCTATCATATTTATATCTCTTGAAAAACTTCCTTTTTCTTCGAAGCAGTTTAGGCTTTGTATTTAAGCAGTCTTGGCATGTAGGGTAGATTTCAGCTGCTTGTTCTCCTGATATCAGGAATAAATATGGGACAGGTAAGCAAAAATTATCAAAAAAAAAAAAAAAAAAGGATCGACACGAGGGTGTTCAGGGCACGGGTGTGCTGACCAGAACCAGATATATATCGATACGGGACAAATGTGGGGGATTAGACCGTGTTTGCCATGAAACAATGCCCGAGGAGGTGGGGCAATTGCCTCACATTGACCTCCCTAGTCATCTTCACAGACATAAAAGAGTGGTTGTGTGTCAGTCAGAATTTTTGAATGCTCCACCCATTGGTGGGGGAAATGTTGGGAGTTTTACTTGTTTTAGGTGGGGATTTTCCAGAATGTCTTGCCCCAGGGGGTGGGGCATTTGACAAATTTTATAAGACTAATTTCCAAATCCCCCACTATGCCCCGAGGTGGGGGTGGGGGTGGGGGTTGACATTGACTCGTGCATTATCATGAGTATGTACAATCCTATCAACTACTAGTAGTAGTACTACGAACAGTACGATCAGTAGTCCTGATTGCATACGGAGTACGTCGTCCCTCGTTCTTGTGTTGAGGGTTGTGTTAGTAATCTTGACCCGAGCATCGTCTGTAAGCGCAGGACTAGCAGTAGTACCCGGCCCGTTGTACCGGTACTGTAGTACTAGCAGTAACTACTACTACTATACTACTGTAGTAGATAGGATAGTATACATGTATACTCAAGATTTCTGCTCTTCTGTTACATTCAAAGATAGACAATGACACAATAGGTGTGCATTATTCCCTTTTAATAATATTTTCATAGATATCGGATCAAGTGCCTGTGATTTCAACAGGTCAAACTCACCTGAATCGTCTCGTACAATGTTGCTTGGGTCACTCGACGCAGCCATAGTTCATGTTTTTCTCGCGTAATTCTCGCGAAAGGGTCACGTGCAGAAGGGAATCCCTTTAAGGTCGATCAAGAGGAATAGAGGCAGTATACGCGCGTTGTCAGGTTTACAGACATGATCAGAGAGAGAAATGAGAGTTGCCAGTAACGCATGCGCATGTGACTGGTGATCAACACCTAGCGTTTCCCTCTCCTGAGAGCGTCGTGGAGGGCTCCCTACTGTCGCCGCTTAAGACCTCTCTCCAAATCCATTTCGACGAGCGAATCAGGTTGCGAGATTGGTGTTCGAAACAGGGGAAGCAAGCTGATTCGCTGAAAGTCAGAAGTCCTAAAAGCAAGATGGCAGCCGCCAACTCCACACACAGATACGGTACGGATAGGCCTAGACCTAGCGCGATTAGCCGCCCCTCAACAACTGGTAATGCTGACATACAACTTCACAGCTTTTATTTGGAGTTGACACGATCAACAGTGGATGACGAGAATACAATGTGGAGAAACAACTATCGGTAAGGGACCGGACAGAATTTACGGCAGGGGGGGGGGGGGCCTGGGGAGAAATTATCTCTGACTTGTTTTTTTTCCTGCCCCCCCCCATCCACTGCGACCAAAATTTCACAGCCCCCCCCTTTCAAAAGTATAAAAATTTCATGCCCCCCCCCCAAAAAAAAAAAAGAAGAAAAAAAGTGCACAATATCCTGCCCTCTACAATAACTAAAAAAGAGTACAATTTTTTTTGTTACTGTAGCACAACTGTAATATTTCTTTTGGTACTACTATTATGTTACTATTTCAGCCCAAACAACTTAGTAGTTGTAGAGGAAGTTTTTTAGAAAACAAAACAAAATAAAACATTTTGACCATACATGTAATCATACACATGTGGTATAATCTTGTTTATTTCCCAACTAGACACCATAAGTAGTCATCACTTAATACCAAGGCATTTGATGTGGTGGTTTTAACTGTTATTCACTGATACATACACAGAAACACAGACACAGAGTAAACACACATTCACATGCGTGATTTGTGAAAAACTGTAGTGGGGACATTTGTGGGGAGTATCTAAGGACATCACATCACCTACATAGTGTATTCAAATATCTATTTATACTCATAACACAATAACTATCTAATGTCAGACATTTGTGATGTCATGAAGTGCTAGCAAACTAAGGATTTTATGCACACTGAGGTCTGACAAATATAGCTTTCACTTTCCTACACCAAATGCATTACCAATACACATGTAAATGTAAGACATTTGTAACTTCATGAAAGTGCAAAGAAATTCAGAATGTTGTGGAATACTTAGATGTAATCAATATGCTTTCAGTTCCAAAACCATACATATTTAAACCTATAGTGTCGGGCATTTGTGACTTCATGATGGGGACAGCAAATTCAGAATTGTATTCAATACACTGTACAGTGATCAGATGAGTATATACAGCCAGAAGGCAACTACCAAACTTAGTGCAAAGTCACTGATGAAAAAACACTTAACACCACGCAGACATCTAAATGCTTTACAATATTTAGTACAGATAGATGCATTTGATGATGCTGAGGAGGGAAATAGTTTAATTTCACTGGTTTTAGATAGAAAGAAAGACAAGTCTTGCCTCACCACTTCAGACTCTAGTGAGTCTGAGAGTGAAACTCAAGAATAGTGTCAAGGAAAGAAATAAAACACCTATCTAAATTAATCTGGCCAGACGTTTTTGTATTTACATTTTCACCAAAAGGTCACTTTTTAATCACATAAATTACAGGTCCTATGCTAGTATATTACCATATATGTATATGTGTGTATATATATATATATATATATATATATATATATATATATATATATATATATATATATATATATATATATATATATATATATATATATATATATATATATATATAAATATAGTTTTGTTACATACGCTCCTCCTCCAAGTCGAGCACTCTACTCAACCAGCTACCAGACCCAGAATGGAACAGCCACGAAAGGTAAACCTGAATACAAAACTATTACGCTCTGCCACTGCGGTATAGAGCACTGTCTTAGCAGATTGATACTCACCGAGTTATATATAAATATATATATATATATATATATATATATATATATATATATATATATATATATATATATATATATATATATATATATATATATATATATATATATATAGCATAGGACCTGTAATTTATGTGATATCAATCTGAGTATCAATCTGCTAAGACAGTGCTCTATACAGTGCTCTATACCGCAGTGGCAGAGCGTGATAGTTTTGGTAGTACTGGAACTCTTTCTTGGTTGTAACTCGGAGTTTCATGCATAGTGCGATCATCAGACAACTCTCAGAGTTGTCTGATGATCGCACTATGCGTGAAACTCCGAGTTACAACCAAGAAAGAGTTCCAGTACTACCAAAACTATATATATATATATATATATATATATATATATATATATATATATATATATATATATATATATATATATATGTATCCTTGATGGTAATTACACACTGAACCTGTTTCCACAGTGCTAAAATGTATGTATGTATGTATGTATGTATGTATACATATGTGTGTACGTGTAAGTGTGTGTGTGTGTGTGTGTGAACAACTTGGAGTATATAAGAGTAATTCAGGGTGTATCAAATTAATCTTGAGTAGTGTTTTTATGCTTCACTAAATAGGTACATACAAACGTACACACTTCCATTTTAATACATAAATGAAAGTGTAGACATTCAATATTAAAGGCGATATCAAGTGCTATCTCATGCAATGCTAAATTTTCTAACATATTAATTTTTTTCAATGACAAAATATTTCGCGGCCCCCCCTTTCAAACCATGAGAATTTTCATGGCCCCCCCTTCAAGCCTCCCATTTTTTTCATGCCCCCCCCCCCCCAATTTCTCCCCAGCCCCCCCCCCCTGCCGTAAATTCTGTATTTGTATTTTGGTGTGTTACTGTATGAGTATTATATCAAGCTTTCTATGTGCTGTTAGGTTTATCTTTATTGACTTTAAATTTAATCATCATCATGTTAATTTCACTTTTTAGCGCCAAATTTGACAGCACTGTCAGCAGACGACAGATAGACCAAATCAAATTTTCAGTCAGTTCTGATGTATTGTTGGTTGATACTTGCGTGGCACATAAAAGTCGCAAAGTTGCGTTAATATCAAGCATCATGGAGTTCAATGAAGCATTACGACTGGCTCTCCGACGATTTGATCCAACAATTTCTTTAAAAGATCAACAGATAAATGCGATCAAAAATATTTACGATGGCAATGATGTAGTTGTCCTTCCAACCGGATATGGTAAATCGATTATATTTCAGTTATGGCCATACATTATTTCTATGAAGAAATTCGGACACTGTGACCCATGCAGGTGTATGGTTCTTGTCATCTCTCCATTAAATGCTCTGATTCGCGACCAAATAGATAAGATCCGTGAAAGTGGTTTACGGGCGTGTAGCTTAGATGCCAGAACTTGTGATGTCACTGATGATGGCGAGGTGCAGTTGTGTATGGGAGACCACTTTATTGACATTGAAAAGGGGAACGCCAACATACTATTTGCGCACTCAGAGGCAATCGTTTCGAGTAAGAAAGGTCGTGCCCTACTGTTAAAACCGTACAGAGAAAGAGTTGTAGCCGTTGCTGTCAATGAAGCCCATTGCTGTGTTGACTGGTGAGTAAAACTATGTTTTTTGATAGTCCTTGGGGATGCCTTAAGCTTACTGTTATTTATAACTGTAAACATCAGAACAAGATGATGGAAATTGTATACATGATGTATCTCACAGTAGTGTCCCATTTTTAAATTTACCTTCATGTTTTAATGTAAATTTGGTATGTAATAGATGGTGTCATATGGAAAACTTATCATTGTATTTTCTTTTCTTTTTATATACTACCAGTAGCATTATTTCATGCATGAAAACAATAAATCCATAGCTATGGAAACCACTCAAACATATTTTCTTTGTCAAAACACAATGACTGTGTTGGAGAGTTAATAATGTTGTCTACTTGCTGAATGATTTTGGAAAATCAGTAGATAAGGTGGATACATTTACAATGTGCTTCTAATGAGAGCCATTATAGTATAATTTATACATATATGTACACATACAATTTTATTAAATTTGTGTAGTTCTCTAGTATCTTTTAGTTTAAGCTTATGAAATTATTTGATAAAGAGCTTGATTTGCTGGGTTTTTTCCCTAAGTACTAATACATTAAATTCTAGGTTAAAATGTAATATTTTTACCATGATAGTAGACAGAGATAAAGAGATGATTTAAAAAAATTATTTTGAAAGAAACTTGTAGATTTAATGGAAATGGATAGTTATTTTGGATTTTTAATCCATAAAACAGCATCCACAAAAAAGCTATGTGAAAGAGAGTCGACCAAATCTTTGTAACTCAATACATTACAGAAAGCTAAAAAGTGTTAAAAAGTTTGTTATTCTACATACAATACCAAATGTTTTGAACATTTTTTAATGTTTTGCAATACTTTGAATTAGGAACAATGATTTAGTATTCATTTTGTATCTTTATGCACATTGTTTTTTAAAGTATAAAAACATAGTAGAGCTGTCTTAAGGATTAAAAATCGATTTGTGATCCAAATAGTCACTTTAAAGTGGCCATATGGATATGAAATGGGTATTCAAACTTTTAAGAATTTGTCATTGAAGGGAAACCTGTTAAGGATGCTGGCTCTCGTATTTTTTAAAATGTTTTTTTAGACTATTATACATAAGATGTAAATGTGAACATTTTAAGTAGAATAATTTCTCATGTACTATGTGATCCTTGATCATCAATCTGGTGAAAGTGTATATCATCTGTACTCAGGTGTTTCATATGCTTCGGTGTTATTGTAAATTACCATCTCCCTTTTTTTTCCTTTCAGGGGTCATGACTTTCGCCCTGACTACTCACGTCTGTGTGTTTTAGCCTCACTTTTTCCAAATGTTCCTCATGTGGCTTTAACGGCAACAGCAACAAAAAAGTATGAAGAGGCCATTGTCTCAACACTGTGTCTCAATAAACCAACTGTAATCCGAGAAAACCCAAACAGACCAAACATAACTTATCAGAAATTTTCACGACCTCCACGGGGGAAAGATAGTTATCATTCAATATTAGAGCCACTAGCAGTAGAATTGAAAGAGAAAAAACTTGACTTTCCATTGACTTTTATCTACCTTCCACTAGAATGGTGTGGCTGTGGCTATGTTTTATTTTCTCACATTCTTGGCTCTGACCAATACCAACCACCTGGATGTGATGAAATTCCAAAGTTTCGACTATTTAATCAGTACCATGCACCACAAACAGAGATGATGAAAGCTGAAATTCTATCTTCCTTGAGCTCATCAAAATCTTCACTGAGAGTTGTATTTGCCACTGTAGCTCTTGGTATGGGCCTTGACTGCCCTCGTGTTTATCAAGTCATACATATTGGTGTACCAAGGACAATGGAAAGTTACTTTCAAGAAACTGGAAGAGCAGGACGAGATGGGAAAAATGCCAAGGCTATACTGTACTATAATAATACTGACATTGCCGTTAACAAAAAGGGCATGTCCGATGCTATGAGAGAATATTGTAAAAACGATAGTGATATTTGTTTAAGGAAACTGTTAAATTATTTTGATTTTGATAAACCTGAAACAGAGCTACCAAGTCATTTGTGCTGTAGTGTATGTGAAAAGTCTTGTTCATGTTTGTCATGTAACCAAGTTAGAGATCTAGAAGTAGATTTATCTATGTTTAACACTGAATAAGATCACTATCTGAATCAGAAATAACGCTATAAAATAACTTTTATTCATGGAACTATGAATATGTGTAGATAAATATCAGACATGTTTACATGAACTTTGACGAAAACTCTGTACATAGCAAATGACGTAAGCCAAGTGGTTAAAATTTATACCAAGTATGTATATATTTCCAACCTGATCTGTGACAAAAAACACATTTTTCATGTACAAGAGATCATTGAAACCCCCCCCCCTACCTCACCGAAAATGTGAAAAAGTTTACAGAAATTTTTGATATACTACTGTAAACTCAAAACGAAACTAGATAACGAAAATTTAAACATCCAGAAAAAAATGGTTTTTTTTATCTATTTATTCTAAATAATATGTTGATGTTGAAAAATATCAGTTTGACTTTAATGAAATAAGAAATTGAAATAAATAGCAGTCTATATCCATACAGACAATATTTGTTAAACTTCATACTTATACTAGACTAAATAAAAAGTTGCTTTAGATACTGATAATATATGTCTCTATTGTCCTAAAACCACTTGCTATTATTTTTTACATCTCCCAGGATGTCAACTAATTCATTGGAATCACATATTATTTGTTACATCTCCCAGGATGTCAACTAATTCATTGGAATCACATATTATTTTTTTACATCTCCCAGGATGTCAACTAATTCATTGGAATCACATGCTATTATTTTTTACATCTCCCAGGATGTCAACTAATTCATTGGAATCACATATTCTTTTTTTACATCTCCCAGGATGTCAACTAATTCATTGGAATCACATGCTATTATTTTTTACATCTCCCAAGATGTCAACTAATTCATTGGAATCACATATTATTTTGATTACATCTTGAAGTTGCAGGTATACAGCATTCAGATCTAACATGCTGTGTTTTTTGTTTCATATCAAGATAATATTCATGATGCAGCTTGGTGGGAGATGAAAGTAACTTATTCTATCTATCCAGTATCCTGAAATAAATTGTTCCAAATGAATAAGGATGATGACTATCTAAACTATTTTCAGGAGGGTAATTATGTGATTTTCATTGTCGTGCTGCCAGTTCCATTAACATTCTATGGAAAAGTTTAACTTGACACAAATTGCAGAAGTATAATATGTGTAATGGGTGTTTTAGATTCTTGAGAATTCAAACATAAATTCCACAACTTGCTATGCTTCTATCATCTTATCTTTTGCAATGTGAAAGTGAAGTACTGTGATTTTGATTTATATTAAATCATTTTCACTAACATGTTTCAAAGGAACAAGACATGATAGAAGCATAAAATTTTGTTGAATTTATGTTTGAATTCTGAACAATGTAAAACACCCAGAAACATAATGACCCAGTAGTTTGGTGACCGGTGTCAAGTTAAATTTTTTCACAGAATAATTAATAGAATTAACGAAACATTGTGTTTTCACCCAAAAAACCACTCATTTTGGGCTAATGTGAAAAAGTAACAGTATATAAAAAATAACATAAAAAAAATATAATTACATTTCTGAAAATATGTAGTTCTAGATAGTTACCTTTATTATTTACTAAGCATCTTTTAATTTAAAATGGGTCATTGTTTATCTTCCTCAAATCCACATTTCAACTTACAAGGAAATATAAAAATACTGGTACTTTGAGGTTATCACCTGATATCACCTCTTTGTTCCTATCACCCGTAGTGTAATCTCAGCATATAGTGATCATCCATAAGTAGAATAACATTTCTTTTTTTTCAGTTTTAAGAATGGAACAATGTTCCAATGTTCTCCATCGCTGTTTTAATCAGAGTCATCTTCAATTTCTGGAACATCTATTTCTTTGTTGATTTCATTGATTGATTTCATTGTCTGATTTCATTGTCTGATCCAGGAATACAACTGTGGCATCTGTAGCCGTTCAAGAGGACTGAGAGTAATATCTGGGAAATGTTCATGTTTTCGACCAGTTGTTACTCTGAATGGGCGTAGTTGCCTAAGGTCATCCAACACAGCATTCATATCTCCAGTTTCACTCATTGATGTGTGGTCCGTCTTCTCAGGTTTGATGTTGGTTACATCATCAAAGTTTATGACAATGTCCTGTAGCCCACTTGCAGCTTTAGAAGCTCTCAGGATGGCTTTCTCAGTCTTCTTTGCACCCATTGCCTTAACAACTGACTTAAAGAAGTTGTTATGTAGCTCATTACGTAGATCAACTGGAAAGTTGTTACCAGCACCTCCCTTCTGATTGACAGATCGACCCCAAAGAACACGTTGAGACATCTGTTTAGTCAGGATTACTTCTGCTTGTGCTATCTTGTTTACTGCTTCGATGGCATAATTTGAATGATGTGTAGTTTTAGCTTTAAAATACATCAGCAGATATTTCCAGTTGATAAGATCTCTGTCTCCATCCCCTTCCTTGTGAGTGTCATCAAGTTGCATGAACATCAGTCCAAGTTCAAGTAGTTGACGGCTATAAAGGGAAGTCATACTTGATCTACATCTTCACTAACTTCAAGCGTTCCTGTGGGATGTTGGGTTACATAGTTGTGCTCCATAACTTCTTGTATAGGTGAACTCTGAGCCGATTCGTGTCCTTGGATTGTACTGTGACTAGAAACAAAGTATCCATGGTCTTGATTGATGGTACTCTGATGAATTTCAGTAGACCCATTACCAGAAGTTACTCTTTCTGTTGCTGTGTTAGGTATTATGAATTCGTCAACGAATTTGCCAATGACTGTGTTTACGTATTCTTTCTTTACAGATAGCCTTGTTGATGCAGATGGTGGGATGTGACGCTTTGGGTTGCTGGTGGTTGATTCCATTTCAAAGAATTCTAGTGCACCCTCAATGACGAAACATTTGACAACCAGTGTCAAGAATTGTTTTACTGCATCGAAGTTCTTGTTTACATCAGCAGGTATGTTATTACGTTGTAATAGTTCCCTGTAGTATTTCAGAGTACCTTTGTCTCTTGACGATTCTTGTTTGTACAACTGTTGCCACAATACAGCAAGATATGCCCTCTTGGTATGCCAGTTTTCAATGAGGATTGGATTCACATGTTCTAATCGATCAGCATTAGTGTGACCTCCACAACGGATGTACTTGGCCTTCTGTGCTCTTATCCTGGTCAATTCATCACCACCAAAGGGTATCTCACTACACTGTTGATCAGCCTCATTGGAGACAGTGGCCACAAATTCTTCAATGAATGACTGAATATCAATCATGTCACTATATTTCTTTTCATCCTTGAATTGAATGGGTAGGTTGTAGACTTTCGATTTTTTCTTCATTTCCTCTGAGAATCGATGAACAATGTGGGAGGGGACTACGGATGACAAGTGTTCAAACTGCTGCAGATGTTTTGTAATAATACGGGACACGAGAATGATGAAATCAGATCTTAATTTACTCCTTTCAACCTGATTTGGAATGAAGAGAGATGGTGGCACGTCATGTAAATTTCCTTGAGGCTTGGTATTATCTAACTCTGAGAAATCAATGCGATCAAAATAAAGAATCAAAGTAAACCAGTGATGATCTCTATTTCTATTGCTAAGAAGCATTTGACGCACATTTTCTCTCAGATCAAGGTTGTCACCGGTTATTTGAAACTTCAGGCCTCTTTGAACATTATCAATGATTTCTCTCTTATAGCCTGCTCCAATTTCATCCAAGATGTTGAGTTGTTGCTGGTGGCTGAGACATACACCTAGCCTATTGAACCTGTCATACATCTGAAAAGGACAAGATAAGATAGAGTTGGTGTGAATTCCCAGTGAATTGCTATGGTAGGTATACAAGGTCATGTGACATCCATCTAAGCATTTTAACAAAATGGCAGTGTTGTATGTTTCGATAAAAAACATAACAAGGATGCTTACCAAAAATTATGTCATAAAATCTTAATTATATTATACCAGTATATTGATGATTCAAATCGAGAGTTCTGATTGGTCTAGACATCGAACTAGCGTGTCTAAAATGAGCGATAATGCACATTTGGCACGCATCCAAATTGTGATGTTCACTCACTGTTCATCTACGAACGTTGTAGTCTGTGCCGGGATGGGGTGCAAATAAATCCAGAAAATGTTGCGTCTTATCTTGTTTCCGACATTTTCAATATACTGGTATAATATAATAGCAATAAACCACCCCTGCGTATGGTATACCACTCGGTTTTGACCAGTGAACTCAATATATGCACTCGCTATCGCTTGTGCATATATTTCGTTCACTGGTCAAAACCGAGTGGTATACCATCCCCAGGGGTGGTTTATTGCTTAAATATATTATATCTAAATATCAGGATTGGGTTATACCAGTTTCAAGTAAGAAATGAGTAGGTAGACTACAAGATGTAACACTTCGTACACAAAAAAAATTGGGTCCAAAAACAGCCTAAACTCAGCCTGTGCCCCTTTAAGGAGCATCCCTAACAAAACATGGTGTTATATTTGCAATATTTGCAATATACTCCATGCCAATTACAAATATACTCCATGCCTATAGCAATACTGAACTACCTTAGTGTTCAGCTGAGTGTTAAAAAACTGATGAAGTAAACAAAACAACATTTTTTCCCCTATAATTTAACACAGTTCATAAAAACACTGCAATAAATAGAGCAATATACCTTTGAGTCAGCTTTTCCGGCACTAAGAATCATAGTATTTAACCGTTGCACCAAGCTCAATTCACGGTTCCTCTGTTGCATTAATATTGCATACACCATAATCAATGGGTACATTCTCATATCCCCACAGCGATATGTATTCTTTGACTCCCTCTCTGGTATAGCTACTGTAGACAATATGTCTAAAAGAAATGGTACTCTATTCTTTATTTCTTCCAGGATTGGTTGACAATCAAACTCCCTCAAGTGTGATGGCGTCTTACTCCTAGTTATCAATGAAAGAAGAAAAGTATCATCATATAGACTTGCATACTTGATATTGAGAGAGACTTAATATTGATTACATCATGCACTAGTCAAGTTAAACAAAAAAAATATGGAATTTATAACCTACTTGTACTACATCACGACAATGCATGACTATGTCATTGGTTCTGTTGTGTTGAAAATATGAGTCAAAATATTTCAAAATTGTCACTACTTTCCCAGATTTTTCTTTGGTTTGATATTACTGGCACTGGTATAATTATGTTATTCTCGAATATTTTTCATCATTCAGCCAGAATTTTCTTATGACTTAATTGTTTTGTCACTACTCATCTAGCAACTCAAAATGACATAGGGAATTATATCAAAGTATTCAATACAAGGAAGGTGCCAATACAATACATTTCATAATTACTCATAGAGTGAAACAGGTAGATTTTGTAAATTTGATGATGAAGACATAAATTGTCACTTTTGCACAAATTTAATCAAGATTGAATCACAGTTTTTGTTCTTACTTTTGTGTTCTATATGAAGTTCTCAGGGTCATTATTGGGAAAGACAACAACTGTAAAGCTAAAACAAGTAAACCTTTAGTTTTAAACCTTTTTTAAATATCCTATTTCAAGTGTAAGATGTTGCTTATTTATGATCTTTCTAAGTTGTTATTAGTTAGGTGATACATGCTTTTAAAACATTTCATTGTTTTCATGCAAATAAAGAAATTACAGGTAACAAAAAAGTTTCATAGAATTTGTTAGTAACAAAATATTGATAAATAGCCATAGCATATAGAAGTAAAATGCAATCAGTGAAGATAACGAATAATGTATCAATACATTTATTTGTAGAGTAAAAATATAGACAATGCCTCCAACCATGATCTATGTACGTGTAAAAATGTTAACGCTGGATCCAAAGAATGCAGTCACTACTTGTCTAAATGTACAAAAAATTAGTACAAATTAGGTACAACTGTTTTGATACCAATTCTATTTGAAATCCATGGAATGGAAGATATAGCTTTGGTGTGCATACCTTAAAACTGAGGACTTGCCATGGCTTTTCTTTGACATTTCTTCACATTCTTGGTTTAGTTCTTGGAGTATATTTTGTTGTATTGCCTTCTTTATGGAAGTTATCTTTAATATCTCAGCTGCAATCAGCTGTGGGACACCAGCTGCAGCAACCCTCTGTATTGAAGATACTTCGGCCTAGAAGGGAAAACGAAACTATTTCTTTAAAACTACACTAGATGAAAGTGGATGATTTTTTGAAACTTTGGTTAGATTAACTACTTACTTCTCAATAGTGTACATCATGAGGAGGGTGAAGTCATCTATAGGAAAAATTTTGTGTAAAGCTGTACACAACATGGTACACATTGGAAAACAATTTAGCCATTCAGAAAGTAGTAAATTGAAACAGCGAAACTCTACTGTGCAGCCAGTAGATTATAAGGCAACCACTTTAATCCATTTGATATAACTCCACAAACAAGCGACCTATCGGTCAGAATAGCTCCGCTGTTTTTTTATGTTTTTTTATTTTTTATTTTGGTGACACGTAGAAGTGGTTCAGTTCTTCAGCTCTTCACTATGCAGTTTTGTTTTAGCGATGCAATAAAGTGGTTAGTGGTTCATATGATGTCTCACTGTAAAACACATTTTACACAGAAGTTGGTAATGTATTGTACTTTTATACCATAGTCACCATTTTATAACAAAAATCTACTGTTATGAAAAATTGCACAAAATATCAGAAAAAAAATGACTGGGAAATGCACACAAGAAAAAGAAAAAAAAGAGGATTTTGAGGTTGGTTATAAATAATTCCATTGTCTTACAGCTTTAACCCTGGAAAATTTTAATGATGAATGAAATAAACTGGGGATCTAAAATAATTTTGAGGCAATTTGAATTTGAATTTTCTAACAAATTTACCAAGTCAACAACATTCAACTTGTACAAGTTGTAGTAGATATATATAGGGAAGAAATGTATTAATCGCCATCTTAGTTTCCGGACGGCGACAATCCCCGCCAAGTACCCGAAAGGGAGTCATTCTGGCAGCCATACGTTACAGTGGTAACACTCGTTCATGTTCTATTACCTTTCATAAAGAAAACACAACGAAATGGTTGAAGTGATCTTTTTTTTAAATTTCTTTTCATCACAACAACAAAATCTGCGTGATCAAAAGTGTTGTAAACTCAACCAGAAAGAATTATCGGACTGGCTAAACTTCCCGATGAACTGGAGTAAGGTCCAAGTCCAAGTAAGCCTCGATAGTACGTGAGAAAATCGTCTCAAACTAGCGATACAACTTTCAAAATATAACTTGACATGTCTTCATTTGTTAGATTTATTCAATTCAAGACGCGTTTTCACTCGAAAACAACAATTCTGTGAATAATGACACTCTGAACGCAGCGATTTCTCGGACGATGTTACCACTGTAACGTATGGCTGACAACGACTTGCTTCCGGGTTAGTCCCTCGAGCATCCGGGTATCTGGGGTTGTCGCCGTACGGAAACTAAGAAAGATGGAATTTACAGTGATTCTTGTGACCGGCGCGGCGCCTGTCAGCAGACTCGGACATTTTTTTCATCATTCTATTGTATTTAAACCTTGTACTTGACATTTCGCAATATTTATAATTCTCAACAAAATACCCCAACATGCCTCACTTCGCTCGTACTCAAAGCAGCCCCTCGCGGTATGATCACTGATGACATGACGAGAGAACCTTTTCGGATTTACATGTAAAACGGGGAAAGATACGCAAAACATAATGCAAAGTCTGAAGCCAAATTAAAGTTGTGATTATTTTAATTATTTTTACTTGCCAAATATTTGTATTTTGGAAATGGCAAGACACGTTCATGTCGTTTAACTTTACATGTGAACTGTCGGCCAATAAACAAAATTTGGTTGATTCACAGTCGTCCGCAGTTAGACTGCTCTTGCATAACTTCAACCGCATGCCTTCCTTACGCAAGTTGTCTTAATTCCGGTTCACTGTCACTCCAAATTGCACGACAATATAGAATTAATCACAAGTTACATGTTATGTGAAAACATCACATTTTTATAGTGGGTCTGAAGTGAGATTTTAGTGAGTACCAAGAACGTCCTGTGTTGTTACTTGCTGTGGAAAATCGCCCGGTCAAATGAGGTCAGCTTCAGCTTCTGGTCGAATCAGGATAGAGTATGCAAATAAGGACGTTGCGGACTGGCTGATTATGTAGAAGGGGTGCAGAATTTGGATTTGAAGTTTACAACCTTGTTTCGAATAAACGCTTGTCACTTCATGCATTTGGGCGCCCAATGCGTAGAATTATGACTATAGCACATATTACATTGCTTGTTTGACGTCAATAGTGTCTTTTGAAAAGTGGCAGTTTACTTAAAGTCTCGTCGACTGATTTCCAATATGGCGTCGGTCATTATACTCATTAACATATTCATTTTTTTTTCAAATTACAAAAAAAAAATCATAAAAAATAAAAATGAAGATGTGCTGACTTGAAATTAACAAACCTGAGTAAGCTACCCCCTGCGCATCAACACACCAGATATCAAAGCAATCTGACAATAAGTTTTCACGGAGATGATGAAAATGACATTTTATGAAAAAAAATCATAAAAAATTGAAAATGGCACAAATCAACTTGGCATGAACAAATCTGAATAGCCTCCCCCCAGGGAACATGCACACCAAATATCTAAGAATACTGACTGTTACTTTCGGAGAAAATAACGAAAATATAAAAGTTTGACGGACATCTATGATTCACTCTACTCTCTATACTCTATACAACCTATACCTAAAGCTACGCTGACAGCGGAGCTAAAAATTAAGTAAGAAAAAAATTCATAACAAAAGGCATATACATATTTTGTGAAATAATTGTTATACTACTCAAAACAATGAAAATTAAGTATCTTCAGTTGAGATCTATATGTATGGAATGATTACCTGTTGAAGTGGCAAAGAAAGATTTACTTCAGATAGTTGGGGATTTCTCAGACCCGATGTTTGTAATATTGAATTGTTGGTGCTGATAGTACTGCTGTTGTTGTTGCTGTTGCTGTTGTGCAAACCTGAATATAATAGTGGCCTAGGTACTATTGGTCGGACACAACTCGAAACCACTGATGGACGACTTGATTGTGAACAATCATTGTGAATCCCTGTTTTGGTTACAAGTAGACAAGGGAAAGGAACTATAAGTATTCACGTAGAACAATGAAGTAAAAGAAAACATGGTTATCGACCATGAACATAAACTTTAAAGATATATAATCATCTGTCATTAAAAAAAGTCAAATAAACAAGTACTTTCAATTGACAAAGTCAAATAAACAAGTACAGTACTGTACTTTCAATTGACAAAGTCAAATAAACAAGTACTTTCAATTGACAAAGTCAAATAAACAAGTACTTTCAATTCACAAAGTCAAATAAACAAGTACTTTCAATTCACAAAGTCAAATAAACAAGTACTTTCAATTCGCAAATAATATGATAACTGAATTTGATTTAGAAAAGGAGCTACATGGTCTCACAATTTTCACTTTGGCTGTTATACAATGTTATGAAGTAAAATATAAAGTAATCACAATAATAGATCGATAAAATAAAACAGAAGGAAACTTACCATGCGAATGACATATTGCACGGAACTCGGCGATTTTCTCTGAGATGTGTACAATTTTCCTATTACATTTGGGACAAATAGCCTTGTCTTTAAATGTTTCACTGAGTGGGAGACGTCCCCATTCTTCCAGGCAGCGTAACACATCGATGTCGTCATTCCGACGCCCACTTAATGTAAAGTAATGCTTCTCGTCCAAAACTGACCCACAGGCAAAACAATTTTGGCGAAAAGAAAACATTTTTGACAGATTGAAGATTAGACACAGTCTAAAGTATGTTTTGTACACTTGCTATCGTCCTATCCAGATCTCGCGACAACTCGCAACACTTCCGTGTTTTTAAAAGTACCGCGCGTGTCATTCATCGGAACGAACGTACAGGGTAACCAATCAGATTGCATGTCAAAGTGGATTTGGAGAGACGTGATGGACGTAGTTCTATGACGCAGTGATCATGGCGCCCTCTGGAGAGGCAATATAACAATACAGTGTTATTTTTAGAATGCTACATGTACAATGTTCCAAAATCACTGTACGATCTACAAGTGACCTACTCGCATGTTTTGTACCTTCAAAAAACATAGTTTCATGTGAGATTTTTCATAATACCGTTTTGTTTGGTCGATGTTCGTTTTCAGATTTCTCAGTTTCACTTTCGTGAAGAAAACATACCCGTCGTAAAACGGCCTGGGCTAAGAGAAAGACGCACAGGCTAAGCATGTCACATACATCATTCGATTTGAATGTTATTAAATTCTACACAGATGAAGCCTGCAACGTAAAATCTGTCCACGCAATGATATTCAACTATATCTCTGAACATGGAACCTTGTTTGTTTTTAGAAATTTAGTGCAATGTACTCTCGACTACTGTAGGTTTTACTGGCTCGTTTTCCGTCCATATGCAAGTAAAATGTGATCAAAATGCACCATGCTAAAAATCACCGCACAGTTAATAACTGTATGAAAATTCACGAAATTTGACCACGGCCTTTATTTTTGCCGATAAAGTCAAATGAAAGTCAAACTTTCAAGGCAATTTTTATTTTCGATAATTCAGTTTTAGTCATCATTGATCAGCTAGGAGTTATTTCTATGCGATGTTTTAAAAATAATAAACACAATTGGCCCATGTATTTTCCAGATATAAAATTCATCTCATGTGATTTTCTTGTTGCTTGTTTATGTGTAAACATGTTTTTCATCAAAGAACATTTCACTTTACGTATATTTTTTTGTGTCGAAAATGTCACTTGGATAAGTCACGATGCACTCTGTGATCAATCGATAAAAATGTTGTAATTCTTTCCGAACATTTGCTGGAATTTAAACTTCTCAGAGAGCCTTACTCATAATAATGTTTGTTATGTTGTATTTAAAGATTCAAACTCTATAAAAGCATCAAATTCTATGAATATTTAGACCGAAGTAGGATTTCAACGTTAATGCACGATAAATATGCGCAGACAGGCTGCGCAGACGAATGTCCAGACTGTATGTAGAGCATGAGTATAAAGTTGGCGTCAGATTCAGATTCAGGTAGCGTCATATTGAGCATCAGATAGCCTCAGATCTGAAGACACTCGACGGCAGTGAAGAAGAATCCTTCCCTGTAGTCTCAACGGTATTATTTCAGGTTTGAGTCCATCGGGTGTCTTCGGATCTGAGGCCATCTGACGCTCAATATAACGTTCATAAGATAACACTACCTGAATCTGAATCTGAATCTGACGCCAACTTTATATTCGTTCGATCGATTAATTACTCAAATTGGTCATTAATATTCATCGGATTATTATCAAAACCGAATCAGTTCTGGCCATTACCCTACGGAACATGTCTATGAAATTTCGTTTGAATTGATGCAGCCGTTTTTTCGGAAATGGTGATACAGACACAGACACACACAGATCGACACACACACACACACACACACACAGACAGACTTAATTTGCTATATTAAAACCTTCCTTACGGAAGGTAAAATGTGCTCACACCCCCACCCCTACTCGCTATCATGGGGATGCTGTTTCTGCCCCAAATCAAGATTTAAAGAGAAAATATTGCTGGCTAAGCATTTCCAAGTACAACATTACAGCCCAGTGTGAGACCTTTTTTTTGCAAAGTCCACATCTATTTGTAGCGAAATCTCCCACTGTTATGTATGGACGCTGAAGTTGATTGCCATTGTTATTTCAATGTAGTGTACTATACAATTTTACTCTAGAATGCGGGAAGTGCATGGGAAGAGGGATACACATATTAAAATATGTGTAGGGGGAGGCTACGAAAATTCGAGAGTCTGTTTTTGGGGTGGAGGGCACAACAATTTTTAAGAGCAAGAGGGAGGGGGGGGGGCTCCAAAAAAAAATTGAACAAAATATTTTCTCCCCCCCCCCCACTGTGACCGCCTCCTAACAATGTATCTCAGCAGTGCTGTAAACAGGCTAGGGTTATTTACACGTATTATTTCCCTGTTGTCAATGAATGGTTCAATTGTTAACGTTCAAAATTAGCGAATGTAATTTAGCATATGAGTAAATTTGCGTATTTTATCACGTGGCCTCTAAAACAGGCTAAGAACGTTTAATTGTTTTCATCACCCAGTATTATATCCCCTCACACCTGATCTGATCTACTATGACAACTAAACTCAGGATCTCAGAACATAATTTACCAATCGAAAGACTACACAAAGGAATTCCCCCAGATGAAAGAATATGTCATTTATGTAATGCTAAAACGATTGGTGATGAAATCCATGCTATAATGGATTGTAGCAATACATCTGTAATTGAAACTAGAAACCAATTTCAAAGAGCAATCAAAATTTATGATGCAAAGTCTTTCAAAATTATCAAAAAGAATATTTCAAAAGCATAATGAGTTCAAATGATGATTTATCCCTAATAGCTTTGGAAAATTCTCTAATTAATTATTATTTTTGTATTCAATACTGTAGTTAGTGTTTTATATATGTATATTTATATCTATTATTTTTGTTTCTATTGTTTCTGTATGTTGTTTTTTTACTTTAGATAATGTATAAGGCAAGTGGAAAGTTCTATGGCTGGATAGCAGGGAGATTGATAGAGACATACATGGTCGATAGAAATTAAAAGCACAATTTTGCTGATGTTACCATCATCATTTCACACACACACACACACACACACACACACACACACACACAGAAAGAAAGAAAGAAGGACGGAAGGACATATAGACACAGACAGACAGACAGACAGACAGACATATAGATAGACAGACAGGCAGAGAGACAGACATATAGGATTTATCCTACATATCTAATTTACTCTACATATCTGATATACCATATATATCGGATTTTCCCTACATATAGGATTGACCCTATATATCCAATTTACTCTATATATCTGATTTACCCTACATATCTAATTTACCCTACATGTAGGATTTACTCTACATATCTGATTTACACTACATATCTGATTTACTCTACATATCTGATTTACCCTAAATATAGGATTTACTCTATATTTAGGATTTACCCTACATATCTAATTTACCCTACATGTAGGATTTACTCTACATATCTGATTTACACTACATATCTGATTTACTCTACATATCTGATTTACCCTATATATCTGATTTACTCTATATTTAGGATTTACCCTACATATAGGATTTACCCTACATATAGGATTTACCCTACATATCTGATTTTCTCTGCATATAGGATTTACTCTACGTATAGGATTTACCCAGCATATATGATTTACCCTATATATCTAATTTACTCTACATATCTCATTTACTCTACAAATCTGATTTACCCTACTTATAGGATTTACTCTATGTAACGGATTTACCCAACATTTAGGATTTACTCTATGTATCTGAATTGCGCTATAGGTTTTATCCTATATATCTGATTTATCCTAGATATAGGATTTCCATACATATCTGATATACCCTAGATATCTGATTTACCCTAAACATCTTATTTACCCTACATATATGATTTACTTTTCATATAGATTTTTCATGAGAAGGTGGACAATAAAAATATTGTTGAAAATAATATACTTGAACCTAGCATTGGCAAAAAAAAAATCAATGGGAAGTTATAATCATTATCATTTGAGTCACAAAGAACACAAGTATCGACTCAGTCACTTTGTCGTCTTCCTGTTTTAATTTTAATCCATACTGGCGTGAAGAGCATCTAAAATGTGCCAACATTCTTCTATGACTAATAATAATGATAATAACTGATGTTACGGAGAGCTTGAGTATTGGCACTGATGTATTCGAAGTAGTTTATTTTGTACTCTGAATTCATTAACATACAACTGTGTAGACGTCCACCTGGATGCGCTATTATTATAATGACTCGAGAGACGTTAGATCTTTTGATTGGTCGAGAGAGTATATTAATATTGGGACAATGATAAACAAATTAGAGAGAACAACGTATTATGTTAGTGTAGAAGGTGGGAGTCATACTTCGCCAGACAACGGTGGTGCAAGGTCGCAGAGACGCTTGGTCGACGTGGAATGGTGCGTCGGTCGCTTTCCACGTGTATACATGCTCTTCGTCGGAACTCAATGTGCGTTGTTCACCTGTATAAAATGTCCACATCCACCTTTGAAGTACGTGTGAGATAACTACTACCTACTGGCAACGAGAAGTTTCCTTGTTGGATGTATAGCTATCAAAGGTAAAGGCTTTTGTGTGAAAAACAGTGCATATTGAGAATAGCGTAAGGGAGTGTTCAGATCTTACTTCCAGTGGGGCCCAGGAGGATTTCCCCTTTTCCTTGTGTATTTTTTCATGTCCCCCCCCCCCCCCCACAATGAGCATAAATTACCAAAACAGTGAAAATTAAAAAAAGAGAAAAATCAGACATAGTATCCACTTACATAGAAGGAACATCAGAATTTAGATTTAGAAAACTGGCTGGAAAAATTAATGAAATTAAAATTAATATCATGGACATGAATGAAACAGATAGTGACTGAGACTGAAAGTGATACTTCTGTAATGCATGGTCTAGGCAGTGATGGAGACAATTGTGATACTGATAGCTCAGAAAATTCATGTACTGATGATAACACTGATAGTGATTGTGATGAAACAAGTCTTGCACATCCTCACGGACAAGTTACTTTGAGAAGTGCCAGAATTAATATTGCAGTTGATTTATGTTGAATTAAATAATCACGATTTTTTTCCATTACCCCCCAAGAAAATTGTGAATTATTTGTTTAGCCCCCCCCCCCCAATTCTTCCTGAGAAAAATTGATGCTCCCCCTCCCCGAAAATCCCCCTGGCCCCCTGGAAGTAAAATCTGGGCGCTCCCTAAAGACGTATCGGACAATTTCTGTACACGTCATTTCGTCATTCCGACATAAACCATCTGTTCATTCACCGTTGAAGACCGGCGTAGAGACCAAAGAACACTAGTATAAGATAGATTATGTTGAACTGTATTATTTATAACATAATTGCGTTGTATGTGATAATTTGGTGCTGATAAATACTTTATCATACATTGTAGTATACATTTTTAGTGGTCTGAGTACACACATGTATCATGAAAAGTTGAGAACAACACGCCTACGCCGTATGTAATACAAAGGTCGACGTCAACATGTGCGCTCGTACCTGAACTGACCCTTAGGAAATACGCATTCACTTTTCCTCACATTACGTTTTTGTTCCTAAGGCTATTTTGCTCACGCTCACAGTATAGTGTACCATGCCATCTAATTTCAATTCTGGCCAGTTTCACAATAATGAATGTTATTGATGCGCCAAACTTCAGTTGTTGTAGATTAACTACTTTTACCCGTTGCACATGGGTCGTGTTCTACGTACTACATCATACAAGCGGTCATAACCTTAACGTGACGGGGTGTACACATGTGTGTAGGCGGCTGAAGTCGCGGTTGTTGGAAAAAAACCCAGATACTATCACACGTACATTAACAGTTTTGAGAACTGATATAATGTTTGAGCGATCAACTTTGAAGGTAATAAGAATGTGTATTTGACGCCGAAACGCGTCAAAGGTCACGCCTGTCACGAGCACGACGTCCTTGTTACCTGCGCCTGTCAGCAGACTCGGCCAAAAAAAAGTTGAAAAAAATAAAAAACTTTTATAAAAATTTTGACTTTTAATTATATATAATCCTTAAAAATTCTGGTTTGACGAAAAATAAAACAATATTCTCAAATAAATGAAAACTTGTTTCAATTGATATAATATGAACATGGAATAAAAGTACATAAACGGTTAAATTAGTTTATCAGTACGAAAAATATATAAGAAATACTACAGCTAAAATAAAATTATAATTCTGGCTTGAACGGCTTACCATATGGGATATCCCAAAACTCGTTCTTTGTAGAAGTTTATTTACATGATAAAAGAATGAAATTTACCCTTGTATTCAGATTGTACCAAATTGATGTCTGTGGTACTTCTACTTTCAGTTTCACGGTGATAGTTCGCAGCATTGTAACGATCATCTTGTATAGCTTGGCTTTTAACACAACATGCAAGCATACGTATGTTCTGTGTACGTCTGTAACGATGTGACATCAAGACCCCTTCTGTTTCAAATTGGTGTAGACAGTAGATGTCTCTCTTGCATGATTATATAAATGTGGGCTGTAAATGAAGGAAGTGACGTAATTTCTGACAAAGCTTGCCGTTTTTTCATTTTTTTTCAACTTTTTATTTTTTAACTTTTTTTTTTCAACTTTTTTCAACGATCATTTTGCTTTGAACAATTTCCCTTCTAGACACCAAAAATATATTACAGAGATTAAGATGTCTTCATACAAAAGCGATTAAGATGACGACATAACCTTTGACACGTACGCGTCGCACAATTGTAAGTTGTAAAAACATGTGTATATGTTCTTCTGTTCGCTGGCGACTTCCCAGGCCGGGCGCGAGTTATAGGGCAATGCACGAAGGAGGACCGATTGTCTGCCATGGCAGACGAATACTCGAGTCCTACCACGAGAACTTGTACAAGTAGCTGCAGTAAGCCATTACAATAAATTGTAGTCTTAATTTTTTGTTCTGAGCATTCTATCATTCCGGGGATGTACTTCAAACTCACGCAAGATTCCTCGGAATGACAAACACTGAATAACGCCACCTTTGGAATTTGTGACTATTTTTTGCATCTAAGGAAAACATACACTCACTAATTCTTGATGCTGCGAAATTCATTATTGTTGATACAGATTTGTGATTACTCTATTGTTGATGTTTGTCAGTATTTATTTATTTATTTATTTATTTATTTATTTATTTATTTATTTATTTATTTATTTATTTATTTGTTTGTTTGTTTGTTTGTTTGTTTGTTTGTTTGTTTGTTTGTTTGTTTGTTTGTTTGTTTGTTTGTTTGTTTGTTTGTTTGTTTGTTTTCATAAACAAAACTAACTAGGCCTGAGTTCGTAATAATTTACTGCAACTCTTTGCAGGATTTTTATATCAAGCATTTCCTTTCCAATACTGCATAAACATGTGCCTTTTGAGTCAAACTTCTTACTCTTACTCCCGACGTTGCATACATAGATGTTGTCATCATCATCATCATCTGTTGCAAGCCCCTGTGAGACTTTCAACATCGTTTAAAGGGTATCTTTTGTATTCTCTGCAAATTTTATGAGCTTCAGAGTAGGTTGTTGTTATGATGCGTGTCGACAACACAATTAACAGACTAAAATAGCCCTTAACTCCACTAAGGGCATAGTACATTCTAAACGGTATCTACACAAGACCCACTTGTACTACACTGGTGTTTTTACATTTTAATTCAAAGGCCACAGGTCCAAAATACAAGTCACTATATGAACAAAAACATAATACGATTAAAAAAATGTACTGTTCCAATTCATTTGTTTCAGCTCTTACAGTGGTAGAGCGTGTTTGTGGAAGGTTGCAAGAGTTTGTAAATCAAGCTACCTATACCTGGTTAGACTCTGGTTAGACTGTAAGATACGTCGTGACGTTCCGCCCTCACCGGCCTCCTCTCACCCGGGTTGGCGGATGTGTGGGGGCGCCCGTCACGGCGTACCTTACGGACTACTACCTGGTCAGCATGAATACTAGTCTAGTAGATGTGTGACTAAAAGCTATATAGTTACCATTTGCAGTAGGGATTCATCCAGTAAACCATGCTCATTGTATGAACTTGTCAGACATTCAATGGGATTGGACCGAAAACATTCACGAAAAGCGAATAATTCTTTTCGTATTATCAATCTTATTTTATTTACAAATGTCAAATATTTTTTTAATATACTTTACTTCATTCTTACTAACATTGGCAAGGACCGACACGGAACAATTATCAAAAGTATGTCAAAGTTCAAGTGCTGTAAACACATAGGTATGAGCGTACGAATACAGTGCGATGAAATAAAATTGCCAACAAACCTAAATAGTAATTACCGTCGATAAAAAGAAACGTCTTTATAACAAATATGCGGATGCGGAAAAAAAACTTACATTTTGTGAACTTTTTTTCACGTGTCACTCGGTCAAAGGAAGCCTATCTAGTACGGGGCTAAGTACGAGGAGTTGGGAGAAAATCATACACGATGACGATCGCGCCGCTGTTGTGAATCATTATGTATACGTGAAAATATAGGCAAAGCATTTCGATAAACCCACACGTTTTTCTTCTGAAAGTAAATTTCAAGCAATATACACGATCAAATTATTGGACCTCAGACACGCGTACGACACACTGCATTTGTCTAGTGTTGTCTGAGACTGGACAAGCTATGAGTACAGTCTGCGAGAATCTAGATCTTGCGTGGATTTGTATGAGTTGTCCTTGAAGTGTACTGAATCATATCTTGGTATTTCAAACAACCACGAGGGATTATGTGCCAACAAGATGGAAAATCGCAAACTTCCTATAGATACAAGTTCGTTATACCACATTGTAGGTAAAGTCGTCCTATTTCATTTTATTTGTTGGGCTCTGACATTCCATTTTATTACTAAAGTATGTAATTCAAACGGGGGCGACTCATCCCGCCTTTTGCGGTCAGAGCGCTTTCACAAATCATGCGCCGTTTTCCGACTAATTGCATTTCGCGAGAAACAATTGATTAAAATATGGTGTGCACCCACAGGTGTGTCATGTAAGGATGTTGTTAACACCACTTGTAAATTCCCGCCGAGTAAAATTCTGACGTTGATTGGCTGTCATGCAATATAACGTGTAATACTTGCTCGTTAATACTGACCTCACATAGAGACAATAGTTTCCCGCCAAAATGTAAAATCACAGGTGATGGGTTCATTTTTGCTCTTTATTTTGATTGGTTCTCAATACCTTTTCAAATACTTGTAAATCCGTCTTACTACAGCTCAAAAAGTTCAAAATGGCTACACATCTATCTGTAATGTCTGTCTGTGAATTGCTGAGGCTCGATGGAAGATGCGACTGGTAAAGAAAGAGGAAGCCCAAAGTTGTGCCTACCTGTTTGGTTGGGATAACTGACATCATGCTAGGATAGATTTTATTTGCTTCGTTTTTGACATCATGCTATTTTTTTCTCTTGTACGGATTGTGTTGGGTTGGGTTATGTGGGCAATGGACAACAGTTTGGCTAATTCCATTGTCTAGGAGAAGCAAAAATTACAGGCTCGATTAGTTGAAAAAAGTTGGAAAATTTGGGACAAAAATAACATGACTTCATAGTTACGTGAACGAAATTAATGAAAGCGTTCTATTTTGCCACTACCAGTTCAAAAAGAAGCTAAAATAAATTGAATGGCCGGCACTTTCTATCTTGCACTTCGCACATTTAGTCACCAATAACTTTAATTAATTCACTACTATTTAAATTTCTCCTCATTAATGCATGTCAAATTGTCTTTTTGAAATGGTATTGTATCATAGATCTCAGTCTCTCATTATATATGTTCGCGATGAAAAAAAAAAGAATTCAGCAAAGGAAAATTAAAAACCAACCAGGTGGGCACAATAATGGAGCTGGACAAGAAGACCAGAGACAGTTGGATGTGATTATCAATCTCAAGGCAGACGTAAGTAATAATTGTCTTATAAAGTGATTTTACCAGTGTTATTGGAACATTAGAAGTTAGAGACTTTCAAGTCTGTGGTATGTAACATAATAAGATATTACAATATCAATGAATGCTATATATTGAAAAAGTATTTTTTGTTTAAACTATTGTTTGATGAATTCACTTTCAGATGGAACATCCCCAAGATAGATGGATGTGATTTTCAATCTCAAGGCAGAAGTGAGTCAATAATTGTCTTATATATAATATAGTTTTTGTATTTTTTGAAATGGTATTGGTGTCTTAGGTCGCTCTCATTATAGCTGCATTTTTTGTGTGATTTTGAGGGCTTTTTCGTCTGTTTTCGTGCATTTTTTTCGTTTCGACGTTTAACCCAAATCAAACGCTATAATTCTTCTAACGCAAACGCAAATCGACAGAACCGATTCATATCTGAATCTGTAGCGGTTTTGCTATATCACTTTTACTACGCTACAACCCCCCTATTTAACGCTCCCCTCAAAAATCTGTTTCGGATCAGTGAGCACATTTTGTTGTTGTTTGATATGTCATCCCCTAACCTTTAACCCAGCTAGTACTATAATCATAAAAATGGAGGAGTGCAATAATGTGGAAGGTAGTGAGGTAACTACTTGTTTAATATTATAATAAGTCATACATGGAAGTTCAAAGTTGAGGTTTGTGTAATTTAAATATATCAAGAATTTGAAGCCCACTAAAGAAATGGTTGGAATGTGCAGAGATACAACTAAAAGAATAGCCTGTCCTGCCATTTTTTGAGACTTGTGAATTAACGTGTTCATTTTAAGCTGGCCACCGGCCAGTTTGCCCGGCTTTTCAGTCAATTGGGTCGGCTATTCAGCAGCTAAAACTTTACAAATTACATGCAAAATTGGATTTGTACTTTGATAATTTCAAATTGCTAAGAAAAGCCCTAAAATGAACTATCTATTTCCGTTAGTAACGAAATATAGATGATCTACTCAACGTACTCAAATGTTATCGTACTCGGAATATCGGTTTTTGCTTTGCCGAGTTGACGTTCGGGTGGGGAGATCTACTCAATCGAGCACAAATGTCAATCGAACATTACCGAACGTGAGAAATGGAACGGAGCTCGGCGGCATTGGCTTCCGATTGTTTCCGAAACTTACCTAAAATTCGAAGATCGGCATTCAAAATGACATCGTCCAAGAAACATAAAGTACATCTTGTAAATACCCTCGGAAATTTTGGTTTTCCAAAGTGTGGTCGAACTAAGTTTGGTAGGTTGAGTTGCAACACTGTTCAGAGTGTAGGAATTTTCATTTAATTGTATAATTTGAATAACAAATCGCACAAATGACAGGATTTCTGATCGTGATCATGATATATGACATTGACAGATAATGTACTTTGACAGATCGTACCATATTGGCTGTTCAACTAAGTTCTAGTTCAGTGTCACACGAAGGCGATCATTTGAGCACATGTGATTTAAGTGACGTCTCTGATGCTTATTTTCGTAATTAATCCTGTCAGAGTTTACAAATAGATGACAAACGTGTTTTGGAATGTTGATGATGCTGATAAAATATAGTCCATTTTCTCTAAACTTATTTACATACTACATGTACAAAGGCGTATATGTACGTGAGCTTTGAATTTTAATTTACATTATTTTAATGGTTTAACTGATTATGTAGTTATAACCATTTCTGTGAGTAAATCTTTTGTTGACAACTTCGATAAATTTATGGATCAACAGATCTTGAATGTGAAAATCTTTAACTGTTTTTGGCAACGTCTCATTTTTCTTGTAAAGTTCATACATTGAAAATAATGTTAAGTTTTAAAGTAATAATAATAAGGTTACCTTTTTGAAATCTCGTTGTGAAGCAACTATGTATCACTACTATATAAAATGGAGTGAGCAGTTCTATTGTCTAAAGTTTGAAAGTGTGTACTTTTATTTTTGAAATTCTAAACCAACATTGTTTAACTAAATGCAGACAACAATGAATGGTTATGCACTACTCGTTTTAAAAATCCATAGCTATTTCCAAAATAATTGAGATGTACAACAGTGTAGATAGAACATATGTTCACGTTTGGGAGAATGATCAGTGAGATTTCCCTGTAGGGTGATTAAAGGTACGTATCATCCTCTTTCAGAACATATTTGTAGATAAAGAAGATACCAATAATCTGAGACTAGTACATGTACAGTACAAGTAGTTAGTCAGTTACCAGTCAGTACCTTCCGTCAAAACAATAAAAAACCGCTTCACAATAATATTATTTAAAAATACAACGATAAAAGTAAGACCAGCTCGAATACAATGATAAAAATAAGACCAGCTCGAATACAGTAATACAATGACGAGAAATGTTGTTGTACAACTGAAGCAGTCATTCAGTCAGTCAGTCAGTCACCTGTAAGTCAGCCATTAAGCTGTACGTGTACATTACAAGGAGTCAGTCAGTCACCAGTCAGTCATTCATTAAGTCAGGCAGTCAGAAATGTTGCAGTACAACTGAAGAAGTCAGTCAGTCAGTCAGTCAGTCAGTCACCTGTCAGTAAGCCATCAAGTAGTACGTGTACATCAAGTAGTATATGTACAATACAAGGGGTCTGTCATTCACTAGTCAGTCAGTCACAAATGTTGTAGTACAACTGAAGCAGTCAGTCAGTCAGTCAGTCAGTCAGTCAGTCAGTCAGTCAGTCACCTGTCAGTCACCCAGCCATCAAGTAGTACATGTAAATTACAAGGAGTCTGTCAATCACTAGTCAGTCAGTCAGAAATGTTGTAGTACAACTGAAGCAGTCAGCCAGTCACCTGTCAGTCAGTCATTAAGCTGTACGTGTACATTACAAGGAGTCAGTCAGTCCCCAGTCAGTCATTTATTAAGTCAGGCAGTCAGAAATGTTGCAGTACAACTGAAGAAGTCAGTCAGCCACCAAGTAGTACATGTACATTGCAAGGAGTCTGTCAGTCACAAGTCAGTCAGTCAGAAATGTTGTAGTTCAACTGAAGCAGTCAGTCAGTCACCTGTCAGTCCGCCATCAAAGTAGTACATGTACATTACAAGGAGTCTGTCAGTAACTAGTCAGTCAGTCAGTAGTACAACTGAAGAAGTCAGTCAGCCACCAAGTAGTACATGTACATTACAAGGAGTCTGTCAGTCCCTAGTCGATCAGTCAGAAATGTTGTAGTACAACTGAAGCAGTCAGTCAGCCAGTCAGCCAGTCAGTTACCTGTCAGTCAGCCATTAAGCTGTACGTGTACATTACAAGGAGTCAGTCAGTCACCAGTCAGTCATTCATTCATTCATTCATTCATTCAGTCAGTCAGTCAGTCAGTCAGTCAGCCAGTCACCTGTCAGTCAGTCATTAAGCTGTACGTGTACATTACAAGGAGTCAGTCAGTCCCCAGTCAGTCATTTATTAAGTCAGGCAGTCAGAAATGTTGCAGTACAATTGAAGAAGTCAATCAGCCACCAAGTAGTACATGTACATTTCAAGGAATCTGTCAGTCACAAGTCAGTCAGTCAGAAATGTTGTAGTACAAGTGAAGCTGTCAGTCAGTCAGTCACCTGTCAGTCAGCCATCAAGTAGTACGTATACATTACAAGGAGTCAGTCAGTCAGTCAGTCAGTCAGTCAGTCAGTCAGTCAGTCAGTCAATCAGTCTGTCAGTCAGTCAGTCAGTCAGTCAGTCAGTCAATCAATCAGTCAGTCAGTCACCAGTCAGTCAGTCAGTCAGTCAGTCAGAAATGTTGTAGTACAACTGAATCAGTCAGTCAGTCACGTGTCAGTCAGCCATCAAGTAGTACATGTACATTACAAGGAGTCTTTCATTCAGTAGTCAGTTAGTCAGAAATACTGTAGTACAACTGAAGCAGTCAGTCAGTCACGTGTCAGTCAGCCATCAAGTAGTACATGTACATTAAAAGGAGTCAGTCAGTCACCAGTCAGTCATTCATTACGTCAGGCAGTCAGAAATGTTGCAGTACAAATGAAGAAGTCAGTCAGCCACCAAGTAATACATGTACATTACAAGGAGTCTGTCAGTCACAAGAAAGTCAGTCAGTCAGTCAGTCAGTCAGTCAGTCAGTCAGAAATGTTGTAGTTCAACTGAAGCAGTCAGTCAGTCACCTGTCAGTCAGCCATCAAAGTAGTACATGTACATTACAAGGAGTCAGTCAGTCACCAGTCAGTCATTTATTAAGTCAGGCAGTCCGAAATGTTGCAATACAACTGAAGAAGTCAGTTAGCCACCACTATCACTAATTCTAAAACATGATGACCCCCCCCCCCCATATATAATATTCGCATGACAGGTATTTTTTTTTATCGTGACTCAGTGTGGACTGCTTGACTGTCTTGCATCTACTTTATAAGATCCCAGGTTAGCTCTATCATATTTATAATTATTGACTACACAGGGTAAATATATTCGAAAAGGAGTTTAATAGCATCTTGGCAGTGAAGGGTAGGAAAGCTTGAGAAGGGAATATGTACATCTCTTATGGGGGTCCTAGGGGGTCTCCCCCTAGAAGCCCAGGAGGTTTTTAACTCTGAAAAGTCAATTTTGAGACTATTCAGGCATTTTCAGACAATAATTTCCAAGCTTTCAAGACAACACCAACATGTCAAAAGCAACTACTACATAGGGTTGAAATACTTTTGAAATATACTTTGATAGCATCTTGACAGTAAGAGGGGAAGAGCTTGAGACTGGGATATGTCCACCTCATGTGGGGGGTCTGAGGGGGTCTCCCTCTAGAAACCCTGGAGGATTTTTACTCTTAAAGCCAATATTTAGGCTATTCAGACCCTTTCAAGCAATAACTTAATCCATGCTTTACAAGACAGCAAGTATAAGAAACGATTCTTTATAACTTACACTAAGGGTTGAAATATGTTCTTAAAAAGTTTAAATGGCATCATTATATACATGTAGTAAAGGTCAGCACATCTATAATGGTAGTATCATTGGTAGGGGAGATTTGGAGTTTAAGGCAATTTTAGACTATCTTGGCAAACATTTCAGATCTTGAAAAGACAATATCATATCAAATTAGAATAGGGTGAAAATATTTAAGAAAAGTTTAATACCATTATGACAGTAAAAAGGTTGTTGGTGCATCTGATTGTTGGTTGAATGTATGAGTGACCTCTGGGGGTGAGGGAGTCCTTGGGGTTTTCCCCTGGCAGATCTGGAGTTTTTTGCTTGAGATACTAAGGCAATGTTTAGGTTATTCATTACCTTTGAGGTAATATTTCCAAGCTTCGAAAAGCTAACATAAAACTTTTTTAAATGAGTTTTTCATATCACATAAAATGGACACGTAACATTAGTATATAGGGGCATTAATATTGCATGTATAATAAAGTCACCGGTATGTTAGAGAACTTTAGGTGGTCATACCTAGTGTATAATAGTAACTGGAATCTGATGAGATGTGGTGATTTGTAGTGTCAATAGCATGATGAGTAGAACAATTTAGATTAACTTCATTTATAAACTATCTATGAAAATTACCATTACGAAACCTTC